>NC_068321.1:27634875-27659875 GCF_025860055.1 Xyrauchen texanus | reverse complement strand
GGGGTCCCCTTTGACGGTGGGAGAGGTCATCGCACCTCATTGGACAGCCACCGCCCACCTTAAGCTGGGCAGCCCCCAGCCAGTAAGGTGCCGTCCCGCCATGGCTCACCTGCCCCACTGGGTGCGTGGGGATTAGAGAGGCATCTCTCGAAAAGTGGGCCACTAAACACTCGCACCAGGCAAGTCAAAGGAAGAACCAAGAAAGAAGCCTCCAGCTCTTCGTTTCGCTAGCTGGAACGTCAGGACTATGTGTCCAGGACTAACCGCAGACCTTCTGCAGATCGACGACGCAAGGAAGACGGCCGTCATTGACAGGGAACTATCACGCTTGAACGTCGACATTGCCGCCCTACAGGAGACCCGGCTGGCTGACAACGGCACCATCAGGGAAACAAACTACACTTTCTACTGGCAGGAGAAGTCCCCAGACCAACCCAGGCAACATGGTGTTGGCTTCGCTGTGAAGAACACACTTGTCAGTTTCACCGAGCTCCCCACAGCAGGCACAGAGAGGATACTCACCCTCCGGCTGTCAACGTCTTCTGGCCCAGTCAACATTCTCAGCGTGTACGCCCCAACCCTCTGCTCCACCGCCGAGGAAAAAGATGAGTTTTACCAGGCCCTAGATGAAGCGATATCCAGGTGGCCCAGCACTGAAGGCCTTTTCCTCTTAGGAGACTTCAATGCAAGAGTAGGAGCTGACCACAAGGCTTGGCCCACCTGCCTCGGAAGCTTTGGGAGGGGGAAGATAAATGAGAACGGCCAGAGACTGCTCGAGCTCTTGTGCCACCACGACCTGTGTGTGACCAACACCTTCTTCAAGTGTAAAGAGATCCACCAGGTGTCATGGAGGCACCCCCGATCCCGCCACTGGCACCAGCTTGACCTGGTCATCACCAGAAGAGCGGATATTGGTTGCGTCCTCCTCACCCGCAGTTACCACAGTGCCGACTGCGATACGGACCACGCCCTCGTAGCAAGCAAGGTGCGCACTACACCCAAAAGGTTGTACCACTCCAAGAAGAAGGGTCGCCCATGCATAAATGCCTGCTGCGCCAGCAATCCTGAGAAAACCCAGCAGTTCATCAGCAGGCTGGAACACGCCCTCAGCGAGGGAGTGTCAGCAGATGACACCATCGACTCCAAGTGGCCCCGCCTCCGCGACGCGGTTTACAATGCCGCCATTACCGCCTACGGGAAGAAGGAGCGGAAAAATGTCGACTGGTACGAGGCACACTGGGAAGAAATGGAGCCCGTGACTGAGGCAAAAAGGAAAGCCCTTCTGGCCTACAAGGCCAATCCAAGCCCTAGTATCTTACAATCCCTCCGGACTGCCAGGAACAAAGCCCAGCAGACCGCCCGCCACTGCGCCAACACCTACTGGCTAGACCTCTGCAGCAGCATACAAAGAGCTGCCGAGACAGGAAACGCAAGAGGGATGTACGAGGGCATCAAGAAGGCAACAGGCCCAACCCCCTCCAAGACCGCCCCCCTCAAGTCCAAGACGGGAGAGGTTATCACCGACCAGGAAAAGCAGATGAAGCGATGGACGGAGCACTACCTTGAGCTATACGCAACGCTGAACGTGGTGACTGACACGGCTCTCAATGCCATCCCAGACCTACCAGTCATGGAGGAGCTAGATACCCCACCAACCATGGACGAGCTCAGCAAAGCCATCGACTGCCTTGCCTGCAGGAAGGCGCCAGGGAGCGATGGAATCCCTCCCGAGGTTCTAAAGAGCGGAAAACCAGCCCTGCTAAAACCACTTCACGACCTCCTCTGTCTCTGCTGGGAACAGGGCTACATCCCCCAGGACATGCGAGACGCTAACATTGTCACCTTGTACAAGAACAAGGGAGACCGTAGTGACTGCAACAACTACCGGGGCATCTCCCTCCTCAACATTGTAGGCAAAGTGTTCGCCCGCATCGCTCTGGCCCGCCAGCAGACCCTCGCCTCCCACGTCTACCCCGAGTCCCAGTGCGGCTTCAGGGATGGCCGATCAACAGTAGACATGATCTTCTCACTACACCAGCTGCAGGAGAAGTGTCAGGAGCAGCATATGCCACTTTACATCGCCTTCATCGACCTCACAAAGGCGTTTGATCTGGTCATTAGAAGCGGACTCTTCAGGTTGCTGCAGAAGATTGGTTGCCCCCCGCACCTGCTTGCAGTGGTCACATCCTTCCACGAGAATATGCACAGCACAGTATGCTACAACGGCGCAACATCCGAAGCCTTCCCAGTCAGCAGTGGAGTGAAACAAGGCTGCGTCCTTGCGCCCACACTCTTTGGTATCTTCTTCTCCATGCTCCTCCAATACGCCATCAAAGACTGCAGCGAGGGTGTCTACATCCGCACTAGGTCAGACGGCAAGCTCTACAACATAGCCCGTCTCCGTGCCAAGACCAAAGTCACAGAGGTACTCATTCGTGAGATGCTCTTCGCTGATGACGCAGCCTTGACTTCACACACGGCAGACGGACTCCATCAGCTTGTCAACTGCCTCTCACATGCCTGCAAGGAGTTTGGATTGACCATCAGCCTGAAGAAGACCAACGTCATGATGCAGGGAGCAGAGACCCCTCCAAACACCGCCATCGACGGGTACAGCCTGGACGTTGTTGAGAACTTCACGTACCTTGGGTCCATGATCTCAAGTTCGTTATCCATCGACCCTGAGATCAACAGCAGAATCGCCAAGGCAGCTGCAGTCATGGCCAAGTTAAATCAGCGAGTGTGGAACAACTCTAGCCTCACTGAGACGACCAGACTGCGCGTGTACCAAGCCTGCGTGCTCAGTACGCTCCTTTATGGCAGCGAGTCATGGACCACCTACGTAAGGCACGAGAAGAAACTCAACAGCTTCCACATGCGGTGCCTGCGTCGCATACAGCATATCAAGTGGCAGGACAAGATCCCCAACACCGAGGTGCTGGAACGAGCCAACATGAGCAGTTTGTATGCAACGCTCAGCGAAAGACGGCTGCGGTGGCTTGGGCATGTCAGGAGGATGGACGCAGGCCGCATCCCCAAAGACCTCCTCTACGGCGAGCTGGCTGAAGGCACCAGAACCACAGGGCGCCCCAAATTGCGCTTCAAAGACGTCTGCAAAAAGGACTTGAAGCAATGCGGCATTGCCCCCAGCGCATGGGAGAGACTGGCTGATGATCGCTCCGCTTGGCGACAAGCAGTCCGGCAGGTAACAATCAAAGCAGAAGCGGCACGAAACGACACTGCCGTGGCAAAGAGAGCTCGGCGGAAGCAGCGGCAACAGCAGCCTGACCAGCCATCCCCCTTCTCCTGCGCCCAGTGCGGCAAGGACTGCCACTCTAGAATTGGTCTGTACAGCCATTCCCGGCGGTGCAGATAGATGCACCGAGCTACACCATCGTCTCCCGAGACGGACGGTTGCCGACGACGACGACGACGACGAGTGGAGATGAGTGGTACCCGGTGGGGTCTTCTGCTGTTGTAGCCCATCCGCCTCAAGGTTGTGCGTGTTGTGGCTTCACAAATGCTTTGCTGCATACCTCGGTTGTAACGAGTGGTTATTTCAGGCAAAGTTGCTCTTCTATCAGCTTGAATCAGTCGGCCCATTCTCCTCTGACCTCTAGCATCAACAAGGCATTTTCGCCCACAGGACTGCCGCATACTGGATGTTTTTCCCTTTTCACACCATTCTTTGTAAACCCTAGAAATGGTTGTGCGTGAAAATCCCAGTAACTGAGCAGATTGTGAAATACTCAGACCGGCCCGTCTGGCACCAACAACCATGCCACGCTCAAAATTGCTTAAATCACCTTTCTTTCCCATTCTGACATTCAGTTTGGAGTTCAGGAGATTATCTTGACCAGGACCACACCCCTAAATGCATTGAAGCAACTGCCATGTGATTGGTTGATTAGATAATTGCATTAATGAGAAATTGAACAGGTGTTCCTAATAATCCTTTAGGTGAGTGTATAATGTCAAATCAGAAAAATAAGAAAAATATATTTAATTTTGGGTATGCCACTGAAACAGGACATCTTTAAAATACACCTTCAGAGCTTAAAGGGTTAAGAAATTTTAAATTATAATAAGGACTTTTAAATTATTTAAAATATAATGTTAACTGAAGTGGCTGTGCATAAAGTGCATTAAATGGATTGAGGTTAAACCATAAAAAATAAATAACAACCGTATTGTGATTCTACATGTTGATGACACGCATGATACTTTACCTGGTATTGTACCATTAGATATCATGACAGTGCTAGAATATACCTCACTCCATTCACTGGTGGTCCAGTTGGGACAGGGCAGATCATTACAGGGTTCTGTTAAAACTCTCTGCTGCTCCACACACTCTCTGTCCACCAGCATGCGACCCAAATTATTCATACAGTACGCCTGACGTGTCCTCACACCATCACCACACGACTTAGAGCACTGTAACAACAAATGCATTACAATAGAATCAAAGAGAACATGAGAAGAATGAAATATAATAGAATAACATAAAATAGAATAAGATTGAGTAGAATAGAATAAGAATCAAACATAATGTAACATGAATTAAATAGATTAGAACAAAACAAAAATAAAATGAAGAATGAAAGATAATAAATCATAAACAAAAATAGAACATAATAAGAATATAATCTTGAGAATTACATATACAAACAATAAAGTGGACTCAATGTTTCAAATGTTTAGAATATGAGCCTTTACAAAAGTGCATACAGGTGTTGCTTACCTGAGACCAGGCGCTGTACTGCCAGCTCTTAAGAAGGCAGTCTCCATGGCAACTCTCTCGTGTCTGCGGTTTGGGCAGGTCTGCGCAGGCTCTGCCCTCCACACGCTCACTCAGTCTCTTGTTCTGACTGTAGCGCATGCACAACACGTCCAGAGTACGGTAACCCGGTCCACACTTACTGGAACAATCACTCCTGCCCGCGACGTGCCATCTGAGGAGGACAGAGATCCGTCAACACAGGACACTTTACAACAGTGCTGTTGGGGAAGATCAGTCAGTTTGACTCAAAGTTTAGTTTGTTTGGTTGGCGTGAAAAAGGGGTAATAAATTAACCACAACGAAAAAATATTGTCCTAAAAAACAATCATTTGACCTAATAAATATGGTGTTTTTATATAATTTTATATAATAAAAATGTCATTGAAAAATCTTTAAGAAAAGTTCATTTCTAACACTAGTGTGAGTTGTGTTGAAAAGGTATGAAAGCAATCCGGTCTACTTTGCAGACATGAACTACTATTGACACTTTTTGACTAATGAATTCCCATTTTTAGAGATGAATCAAATTCAGAAAGATTCACTTTTATGATTTAGCTAATGAATCATTCATACCGGTTCTCTGGTGAATCATTCTGACCGATTCGCTAGTGACTCATTCACACACATTCGCTATTGAATCATTTAGACCGATTCGCTACTGAATCAATCAGACCGATTCATTAATGACTCATTGAGAATCATTTGCAAGTGAATCATTCATACTGGTTCGATATTGAATCATTAGACCGATTCGCTACTGAATCAATCAGACCGATTCGCTAATGACTCATTAAGAATCATTTGCAAGTGAATCATTCATACTGATTCGCTATTGAATCATTAGACCGATTCGCTACTGAATCAATCAGACCGATTCACTAATGACTCATTAAGAATCATTCACAAGTGAATCATTCATACTGGTTCGCTATTGAATCATTAGACCGATTCGCTACTGAATCAATCAGACCGATTCACTAATGACTCATTAAGAATCATTTGCAAGTGAATCATTCATACTGGTTCGCTATTGAATCATTAGACTGATTCGCAAATGGTTCATTAAGAATCATTTGCAAGTGAATCATTCATACTGATTCGCTATTGAATTATTAGACAGGTTTGCTATTGAATCATTCAGAACGATTCGTTAATGACTCATTAAGAATCATTCGCAAGTGAATCATTCATACTGATTCGCTATTGAATCATTAGACCGATTCGCTACTGAATCAATCAGACCGATTCACTAATGACTCATTAAGAATCATTCGCAAGTGAATCATTCATACTGGTTCGCTATTGAATCATTAGACCGATTCGCTACTGAATCAATCAGACCGATTCACTAATGACTCATTAAGAATCATTTGCAAGTGAATCATTCATACTGGTTCGCTATTGAATCATTAGACCGATTCGCTGCTGAATCAATCAGACTGATTCGCAAATGGTTCATTAAGAATCATTTGCAAGTGAATCATTCATACTGATTCGCTATTGAATTATTAGACAGGTTTGCTATTGAATCATTCAGAACGATTCGTTAATGACTCATTAAGAATCATTCGCAAGTGAATCATTCATACTGATTCGCTATTGAATCATTAGACCAATTCGCTACTGAATCAATCAGACTGATTCACTAATGACTCATTAAGAATCATTCGCAAGTGAATCATTCATACTGATTCGCTATTGAATCATTACACCGATTCGCTACTGAATCATTCAGACCGATTTCCTATTGAATCATTCAGGACGATTCGCTAATGACTCATTCAGACCCATTCATTAATGAATTATTTAGATCGATTTGCTATTAATTCATTCAGACTATTTGCTTGTGAATCATGTAGAACAATTCACTAATGAATCGTTTAGACCCATTTGCTAATAAATCGTGTTGTCCGATTTACTAATGAATCATTCAACCGATTCACTAACAAATCATTTAGTCCGATTCACTAATGAATCACTTAAACCGATTTGTTAAAATCATTATTCAGACCAATTTGCTAATGAATCATTTAGTCTGATACACTAATTCATCATTTAAACCAATTCACTAACAAATCATTCAGTCCGATTTACTAATGAATCCATTAGACCGATTTGTTAATGAATCATTCAGAACGATCTGTTTGTGAATCATTTAGAACGATTCAATAATGAATCTTTTAGACTGATTTTTTAATGAATCATTCAGACCGATTTGCTTATAAATCATTTATTCCAATTGACTAACGAATCAGTCAAACAGATTCGCTAATGAATCATTTAGTCTGATTCACTAATGAATCATTCAGCCGATTTGTGAACCGACTCAAAAAGGCTATTTGCTCACAAATCTAAAATAAACCTTCATTATAGAAATGTACTTTCAAACTTTCAAGGTTTTATTAATTTCCATGATTTCAAGTCAAATAATATCAATTAAAAAGAGACCTGTGATGGGCAGGTAGAGAATCAAACTTAGATTCAGACCAATCAATAGATTCAAGTGTGTGTGAATACCTGAGTTCACAGTCTGTATTGCAGGGCTCCGTCGCACCCCGCGGTCGAGGTAGATACTCGCACCTTTGCTCCGAAACCACCAAGTGGTCACTCTTCCGAATGCACACAGTCTTCCGCCGCCGCTCACCTGCAGACAAACACAATGTAAGTGATATTGCTTCAGGAATAAAGGTTTAAAGGTTCAATGAGAGATGGTTGTTTACTTGTAACCAAACAGTTTCCACAAAAGAATGGACCCAAATTGGAAATGTTACCTCGACATGCGCGACTGCACTCCTGCCAGGGGCCAGATGAATCCCACACAAACTGCTCTCGCTTCTCTTCAATGGGAATACTGAAGGAATATCTGACATCAGGATTATGCAGGTTACCTACACACAGAACCTAAAACACACAGAGAGGTTATTAAACACACAAGTCTTATTATTGCAAATAATTTGGATTTTAAAATAAATATGAATTTTCCAGATATTTTACTTTACTGGACACTAGGGCTGGGCGATATGCCTTCACAAATTATATCTCTACAAAATATAAAGCTGATATTTTTCAGCCTATTGATGATATTATATATATATATTTTTTTTATTTTATTCTAAAGCTTTTATTTTGACACTTTCACCTGAAGCTTTTATTTTGACACTTCACACAAAGGCTTTTATTTTGACGCTTTCATGTTAAGCTTTTATTTTGACACTTTCATGTTAAGCTTTTATTTTGACGCTTTCATGTTAAGCTTTTATTTTGACGCTTTCATGTTAAGCTTTTATTTTGACACTTTCATGTTAAGCTTTTATTTTGACACTTTCATGTTAAGCTTTTATTTTAACACTTTCATCTTAAGCTTTTATTTTGACACTTTCACCTGAAGCTTTTATTTTGACACTTTCACCTGAAGCTTTTATTTTGACACTTTCACCTGAAGCTTTTATTTTGACACTTTCACCTGCAGCTTTTATTTTGACACTTTCACCTGAAGCTTTTATTTTGACACTTTCATGTTAAGCTTTTATTTTGACACTTTCATGTTAAGCTTTTATTTTAACACTTTCACCTTAAGCTTTTATTTTGACACTTTCACCTGAAGCTTTTATTTTGACACTTTCACCTGAAGCTTTTATTTTGACACTTTCATGTTAAGCTTTTATTTTGACACTTTCACCTTAAGCTTTTATTTTGACACTTTCATGTTAAGCTTTTATTTTGACACTTTCATGTTAAGCTTTTATTTTAACACTTTCATCTTAAGCTTTTATTTTGACACTTTCACCTGAAGCTTTTATTTTGACACTTTCACCTGAAGCTTTTATTTTGACACTTTACACAAAGGCTTTTATTTTGACACTTTCACATGAAGCTTTTATTTTGACACTGTTAACATGTGGTTAATTCATGTTTGTTTGTCTTTTATCAAAAATGAAGTTCTTAAGATAAATTATAGGACGTTTGTAAGAAGGTATCTACATATAAGCGCTGAAAATTTTACATTCCAATAAATTTAAAGATATTTGTAACAAGAAGAACTTTATTCTTAAGAATGTTTGGTGATTGCGGACTCAGAATCTCTGTGTTTATTGTGTTTATTGTTGTTTATTGTGTTTATTGTCTTTATTGTTGTTTATTGTGTTTATTGTTGTTTATTGTGTTTATTGTTGTTTATTATGTTTATTGTTGTTTATGTCGTTTATTGTGTTTGTTGTGTTTATTGTTGTTTATTGTGTTTATTGTTGTTTATTGTTGTTTATTGTGTTTATAGTTGTTTATTATGTTTATGGTGTTTATTGTGTTTCTTGTTGTTTATTGTGTTTATTGTTGTTTATTGTGTTTATAGTTGTTTATTATGTTTATGGTGTTTATTGTGTTTATTGTTGTTTATTGTGTTTATAGTTGTTTATTGTGTTTATTGTTGTTTATTATGTTTATTGTTGTTTATTGTGTTTGTTGTTTATTGTGTTTATTGTTGTTTATTATGTTTATTGTTGTTTATTGTGTTTATTGTTGTTTATTATGTTTATTGTTGTGTATTATGTTTATTGTGTTTGTTGTTGTTTATTGTGTTTATTGTTGTTTATTGTGTTTATTATGTTTATTGTATTTTATTGTTGTTTATTGTGTTTATTATGTTTATTGTGTTTATTGTTGTTTATTGTTGTTTATTGTGTTTATTATGTTTATTGTTGTTTATTGTTGTTTATTATGTTTATTGTTGTTTATGTTGTTTATTGTGTTTGTTGTGTTTATTGTTGTTTATTGTGTTTATTGTTGTTTATTGTGTTTTTATGTTTATTGTGTTTGTTGTTGTTTATAGTGTTTATTTTGTTTATTGTTGTTTATTGTATTTATTGTTGTTTATTATGTTTATGGTGTTTATTGTTGTTTATTGTGTTTATTGTTGTTTATTGTGTTTATAGTTGTTTATTGTGTTTATTGTTGTTTATTATGTTTATTGTTGTTTATTGTGTTTGTTGTTTATTGTGTTTATTGTTGTTTATTGTGTTTATTGTTGTTTGTTATGTTTATTGTTGTTTATTGTGTTTATTGTTGTTTATTGTGTTTATAGTTGTTTATTATGTTTATTGTTGTTTATTGTGTTTATTGTTGTTTATTAGTTTATTGTGTTTATTGTTGTTTATTGTGTTTATTATGTTTATTGTGTTTATTGTTGTTTATTGTTGTTTATTGTGTTTATTATGTTTATTGTTGTTTATTATGTTTATTGTTGTTTATGTTGTTTATTGTGTTTGTTGTGTTTATTGTTGTTTATTGTGTTTATTGTTGTTTATTGTGTTTATAGTTGTTTATTGTGTTTATTGTTGTTTATTATGTTTATTGTTGTTTATTGTGTTTGTTGTTTATTGTGTTTATTGTTGTTTATTGTGTTTATTGTTGTTTATTGTGTTTATTGTTGTTTATTGTTGTTTATTATGTTTATTGTGTTTATTGTTGTTTATTGTGTTTATTGTTGTTTATTGTTGTTTATTATGTTTATTGTGTTTATTGTTGTTTATTGTGTTTATTGTTGTTTATTATGTATATTGTGTTTATTGTTGTTTATTATGTTTATTGTTGTTTATTGTTGTTTATTGTGTTTATTATGTTTATTGTGTTTATAGTTGTTTATTGTGTTTATTGTTGTTTATTATGTGTTTTTATGTTTATTGTGTTTGTTGTTGTTTATAGTGTTTATTTTGTTTATTGTTGTTTATTGTGTTTATTGTTGTTTATTGTGTTTATTGTTGTTTATTATGTTTATTGTTGTTTATTGTGTTTATAGTTGTTTATTGTTGTTTATTATGTTTATTGTGTTTATTGTTGTTTATTATGTTTATTGTGTTGTTGTTTATTGTGTTTATTGTGTTTATTGTTGTTTATTACGTATATTGTGTTTATTGTTGTTTATTATGTATATTGTGTTTATTGTTGTTTATTATGTTTATTGTTGTTTATTGTTGTTTATTGTTGTTTATTGTGTTTATTGTGTTTATTGTTGTTTATTGTGTTTATTATGTTTATTGTGTCTATTGTTGTTTATTGTTGTTTATTGTGTTTCTCTCGCCTGCAGCACGAGCTCTTCCTCGATGCGTTCTGTGCAGTTGATCCGCTCCACTGTTGTGTTCGATCCGCTGTACTCGATTTCTGTTCCCTTAAACGTCACCTCTCTCTTAAACATGGACACCACAAAGTTCCCATTCAGGAGGAAGTTGGACTGACTGTCAGACAGCGCTGGCGAAAGAAAGATATCTTCAAGGGTTGATCAATAAGTCATCATTTTGAAATGGATCTGATTATACTTATGGAAATAATGACAGTAAGGACTATTCAGCATACTACAAACCGCTGTTTCAGAGTTGAGAAAGTACGCTGAAAGGAAAACACTTTACACAATGTCTGAGAGAACGTTTGTTCAATTGTGTTTGTTTGTGTTTGGCCTTTTGACTTGTGGCTCACTTTCCCCTCAACAGTGTTAACAGCTACACAAACAACACACACTCGTCACTCTCACTCTTCTGATGATATTACTCATTAGTCTCTCTCTCTCTCTCTTGCTCTCTCTCTCTTGCTCTCTCTCTCTCTCTCTTGCTCTCTCTCTCTCGCTCGCTCTCTCTTGCTCTCTCTCTCGCTCTCTCTCTTGCTCTCTCTCTCGCTCTCTCTCTCTCGCTCTCTCTTGCTCTCTCTCTCTCTCTCTCTCTTGCTCTCTCTCTCTTGCTCTCTCTCTCTCTCTCTCTTGCTCTCTCTCTCTCGCTCTCTCTCTCTTGCTCTCTCTCTCGCTCTCTCTCTTGCTCTCTCTCTCTCTCGCTCTCTATCGCTCTCTCTCTCATCTCTCTCTCTCTCTCTCTCTCTGCGTGTTGTTTATGCTGATCGTCCTGTGAAACATCACTGACACTGAGGATATAACGCTCCTCTGGACGAATATTTGGCTTTTATTGTAATGCTTCATTGTTTCAAAGATGATGAAGATCAGTCAACTCTCAATTGAACAGTTCGACTAATTTATGTGTAAACAACACAAACAAAATTATTAAGATATTACAATGTTTTTGTCCATGTTATTTGGACATGTACTAGGGTAATAACAGTTTTTGGATATTTACCATGGTACAATGGATATTTACATGGCAATACCAAGTTATTTTGACATTTACCCTGGAAATACCATGTTATTTGGACATATACTATGGTAATACCCCGGTTATTGGACAATTACATGGTAATACAATATTTTTAGACATGTAACATGGTAATACCGTGTTATTTGGATATGATACAACGATTAATTCATGGTTTTCTATAAAGTAATTTGCACCATGTTAAATCAACGATATGTGAATGTGGTAATATTCAGCACAATTAAATATAAATATATATTAAAGAAGCATGATATTTGTTCTGATACCATCACTGTACATCCTGATAATCTGGTTTGATTGTGTCAGCGTATTAAACACAAACATTGACCATTTTTCTGGACTTACCAAGGTAGTTATCATCCCCCGGAGATCCTGAGAAGCTGACCTGCTTAATGTCAATGTTTGTGGCACCAGCAGGTATCCGAACCACGACATTATACCCTGAAACAGGACAATGTGATGAGAACACGGAGAGAAATGTCATTTTAACCATGTTTGATTAACAGCAGAACGAGAGTTTGTTCAGCTACACAAACACAAACTCGGAGAAATTGAGGTTGACCTTTGGGCAACACATGTCGCAGGGGTCAGCGCGAGACTCAGATTAACTACACTGAACCTAAAGTGTCCTGAACGATGAAAGTGCAACATCTGATCAATAAAACTGTCTGAAGTCTAGAGTTCTTCTGATGGCCTCCAGACTGTTGAAGTCTCCAGAATAGGAGTGCAATAAGAGATGCTAGAGATGCTAAAAACGCTAATGTAAATCTCACCGTATTGTGCGTTGTTGAAGGTTCCCGCAAGAGTTTTACAGGAGGAATTATCTCCACCACAAACTCCACACTTATCATTCCTGGCCTTTGAGTTCAAAACATGGTCACAACCCGCTTGCTAAAGGTAACACACACACACACACACACACACACACACACACACACACACACACACACACACACACACACACACACACACACACACAGAGATATATAGTACATGTGTGATCACTAGAACATGATCAATACAGCAGAATACAATCATGTAAATAACTGGCATCACTTACAACATGTTTTTGAACATCTACCATGATTTTACCAAATTTTTGGACATGGTCCGTGGTAATAGCATGATTTTTGGTCTTGTACCATGATTTTACCACGCTTTTGGACGTTCTACCATGTTTTTACCATGATTTTACCATGCTAATAACAAGATTTTTTACCCTGATTTTGGACGTGGCTCATGGTAATAGCATGATTTTTGGTCTTGTACTATGATTTTACCACGCTTTTGGACGTTCTACCATGATTTTACCCTGTTTTTGGACGTGGCCCGTGGTAATAGCATGATTTTTGGACGTTGTACCATGATTTTACCATGTTTTTGGACGTGGTCTGTGGTAATAGCATGATTTCTGGTCTTGTACCATGATTTTACCATGTTTTTGGACATAGACAATGCTGATAACAAGATTTTTGGATCAGTACTATGATTTTACCACATTGATTGACATGGTCATTGGTATTTGTGTGATTTTTGGTCTTGAACCAGGATTTTACCACATTTATGGACATGGACAATGCTAATAACATGATTTTTAAATCTGCTTCATGATTTCACTATGTTTTTTACAATGAGTAATTCACAGTACAGTATATTAATATGCTAATCATTCAGTACATACCCGGCAGAGGCCTTGTACACAGATGTCATATGTGTCCGGTCCACACGGGGTTCCGTCTATGACCCGATCTCTCAGCTGATAGTACACCATCGTCCCCGCAACACGACAAAACAACTTACAACGATCCTTCATTAGAACTGTGAACAGAAACCATGATTGCGGTTCATTAGAATCACATGACTGCTGTGTTCAGCACTTTAACTGTTGTACTGATGCTAAGAGTGCTACATCCCTTCTATCATCTCTCTCTGGGTGTGTCAGCCTGCATGAAATAATGACTATTAAAGCAGGTTTATTCTCCTTTGGCATAGTCAGAAATCTACACTTTCTAAAACCCAGACTAGATGTTTGTGTGTCCTAATTAGGAATTCACTTTCTGGCTCTGAAATATTGAGAACTGTCTAAAACATGCTGAACACACAAGAGACCACATGAGTGAAATCTCTTTAATATCTCTATTATTTCTCCTAGGCATGAGATTAAATGGAGAGTCACCTCTGGGCAATTACATTGTGCTTTGTATGTGTTCTAACAGACAGGAAGCACAGATCTGAGGTCAGAGGTCATATACCGTCAACACTCACTGCCACTGTACTTTGGCATCCAGCGGACGGAGGGCGGCAGGCCGTTGATGTTGAAGTGTTTGCCATCGAACTGCGCGCACTGCTCCTCTCTGAAATCCCTCTGGTCACGTGGACACGCCTCCGTGTTACACGAGCGGAACTTCATTCTGCGGCCGACACAAAACCGTCCACCGTTTCTCGGCCTGAGAAGAACAAACGAATGAAAGATAGAAATACCTGAAGATCTTCTAGAGTGTCAGATGTGCTTCATTTGATTTTCTAAGTCTATTGTTGGTAATAATTCCCCCTGGAATTATTTAAAAATACATTTCAGAATTGGATTCAATAAGAATAAGTTTTATGTACAGTCACTGTTTTATTCTACATAAGGGTGGTACCTCCTCATTGCCATAGCATAAGGCCCAAAAACATGTTAAGACCATGTGTTATGTGTCTGAGTGCTCTAATTTGTATGTCATTGCAGTTTCCTTGGTAGATCACCTGCAATCAACCGGTTAATTGGTGTCACCTGATGGGAGCTACTTTAAATCCAGGATGCATGCTCTTGCTCGCTCTCTCGTCTTGCAGCCGGCAGTGCAGTAGCAGGGTTTTTGCTTCTACAGTCCCCATTTTCCTTATAAATTAAATAAACTTTATTTTTGATTGGTAGACTTCTGTCTTTGTGTCCTTTATGTTGCATCCCTAGAGCCAGGGTTGTAACGTAATGGGGGCTTGTCCGATTTGGTTGGTAAAAAGCATTTGTTTCTTTTGATATTTTGGGGACTGTTTTTGTTTATTCCCTTTGATTCAGATCATTTGGTGAGTATGGTTGTTTGAGTATTTTTTGAATATATGCATGAGTTTTCCCGGTTAGGAAGGGTGAGAGTTCCAGTTGGGTTGCTTACTCAATCCTTCCATCGGTTCACTCTTTTGTTATTTTTCCTTTTTTGTTTTCGAGGTTATTCTGGGTGGAGACTTATTCTCTGTCGGGGGTAAGCATTTCAGAACTGTGACCATTGATAAATTGGTTCACAGTTGCTGAGTTTTTACTTTTAAAGTCGCCTCGTGCCCGGTACACCTCAGAAGATAGATAGGAGTTAGAAGTGTTAGGCAGGTATCCGGGTGTATCTCATGTGTTTTGTATTGTGTTTGAGCTCAGCAACCATGCTCACTTTTTTGATGGAAGTAAAAGAGGAATACTTAAGTTAGGTGAGTTAAACAAATTTTTTTTTGAGGTACTGTAGTGTTTATTTGGTCCACTATCCATACTGTAGTGTGTTAGCAGTGTTTGTGTGAAGTTCCTTTGTGGACCTTAGTGTAGACTAATACCCAGTATTGCCAGTATTGCTTGGGGTGAGTAATCTTCTGTGCTTGGGTTAGTTCTACTTCCAGTTAAAGCTTTAAAAGCTTTGTTTGAGAGCATTTTTGCTGCTTTTGTCTTTTTCTTTTTTTTTTAAGCCTGTGTCGGCTGAACTTCTGTGTAGGAAGTAGTGTTACTAAAGAGTAGTTAGTGTTGAGTTTAGTAATGACTTCTTTAGAAGACTTCCTAAAGGAACCTTCAGAAGAGTTACTTGAGGTTTTTACAAAGGATCAACTTTTGCAGTTGTCCTCTCATTATGATATTCCCATCACAAGTAGTGAGAAGTGACTGAAGGATAGTGTGAAGGAAATCATTAGAAGTGTTTTGGTTGACAATGGTGTCTTAAAAGTTAAGCAGGTTTCCCCACAATCCGTGACTGCTCCTTTGTCTGAAGCTGCAATTGAGCTTAGGCTCAGAGAGCTAGCTTTCCAGGAGAAACAGCTAGAGGTTAATGCGAAACTAAAAGAGAAACAAATGCATCTTGAACACGAACGGTCTCTTAAAGAGTTGGAATTAAAAGCTGCTACTTTAACTCCAAGAGGTGATGTTTCTCCATTTGATGTTGGTAAACACATTAAGTTAGTTCCTCCTTTTTCAGAGAAGGATGTTGACCGATATTTTTCTCATTTTGAACGGGTGGCAACCACATCAAAGTGGCCTAGGACTGTGTGGACTTTGCTTTTACAAAGTATCTTGGTGGGTAAAGCTCAGGAAGCTTATTCCGCTCTAAGCCTTGAGAAGAGTGCTAATTATGATGAGGTTAAAGCAGCTATATTGAAAGCATATGAGCTGGTTCCTGAAGCTTACCGCCAGCGTTTTCGAAGTGGTACCAAATTTGCTCACGACACTTATGTTGAGTTTGCAAAACAGAAAGAGAATCTGTTTGATCGGTGGTATATGTCTCAGAAGGTGGAAAGTAAGGAACATCTTAGACAACTAATTTTGCTTGAGGAATTTAAAAACTGTCTGCCTGATGTAGTGTCTGTTTATTTGAATGAGCAGAAGGCAGTGACCTTAAGTGAGTTTCTGGAGCAGAGTAAGCACGATAGGTTTCGGTTTGTAAAGTCTGTGCCCTTTGCCTCATCACCTGCCAATAAAATGACTAATGATGGTTTGATTTCAGAAAGGGCTTGTTTTTATTGTAAGACACCAGGCCATCTTATCGCAGATTGTCCTGTTCTAAGTAAGAAACCGAAATCCGCAAAGACTGTAGCATTTGTAAATCCTGTGCCAAGCCTTCCTCTGGCATCTTCAGTTGCTGATGCTTCATGCAAGGAAGCTGAGTTAGCTGGCTCATCATCGTTTTTGATGGACGGTTTTGTGTATCTGTCTTCTGACCCTGAACATAGTCAAGCTATCAAGATCTGGAGAGATACAGGAGCTTTTCAATCTGTGATTTTACGTGATGTCTTGCCCTTCAATGAAAAGTCAGCTCAAGGTTCAGAGGTAATTGTTAAAGGTTTTGGTGGAGGATTTCTGTCTATGCCTTTACATAGCATTAATCTCCAATCAGATTTAATCTCTGGGGATGTTGTTGTTGCACTTTGTTCCCAGATTCCCATAAATGGTGTAACCTTTATTCTAGGGAATGATTTAGCTGGTGGGAAAGTGCTAGCTGTCCCTGAAGTAAGCTCTACTGTCCTTAAGTCAGATGGTCCTGATGAGCTTGAATTGGCATTTCCAGAAACTTTTCCTGTTTGTGCAACTACTCGTGCCATGTCAGCTAAGAGGCAAACTGAAGACAAATCTTCCAGCTGTCAATCGGTGATGCCACTTTATGATACTTTCATGGCCAAGGTGACATGAACTTGTTAGGGAGTGGAAAGATGTTTCCATCTCGTGAACAGTTAATACTTGAGCAAAAACAAGATCCCACCTTGTCACCCATGTTTGAAGATTTAGTGTCTGAAGAAGTACTATCAAATGCTGCTTCTGGCTATTTTGTTGGTGATGGTGTTTTGATGAGAAAGTGGACAGATCCAAAAATACCATGTGACGATAACTGGAGTAGTGTGTTTCAAGTGGTGGTTCCAGAAGTTTATCGATCGGACATATTGTATCTCGCCCATGATCATTGTCTGTCTGGCCACTTGGGGGTCAGGAAAACTTTGGATCGTGTGTTAAGGCATTTTTTCTGGCCTGGGGTGAGGTCCGATGTGGCTCAGTATTGTAGATCATGTCATGTTTGTCAGGTTGTAGGCAAACCTAACCAGTCTGTTCCTGCAGCTCCATTACATCCTATTCCTGCCATTGGAGAGCCATTTGAACATGTGTTGATTGATTGTGTTGGACCTCTTCCCCGTACCAAGTCAGGTAATCAATATCTTCTCACAGTTATGTGTGCCGCCACAAGGTTTCCTGAAGCTGTTCCTTTGTGCAAGGTTACAGCATCTGCCATTTCCAAAGCCCTTATTAAGTTTTTCACAGTGTTTGGACTACCAAGAGTTGTTCAGTCTGATCAAGGGTCTAATTTTATGTCTCGCCTTTTCTCCCAGGTGTTAAAGCAGTTGTCTATTCAGCATAACATTTCATCTGCGTATCATCCAGAGTCCCAAGGTGCACTTGAGAGATTCCATCAAACTCTCAAGACTATGCTGAAGACCTACTGCAAAGAGTTTGAGAGAGACTGGGATGATGGCGTTCCATTACTCCTCTTCGCAGTTAGAGAGGTGGTTCAAGAGTCCCTTGGTTTCAGTCCAGCTGAACTTGTGTTTGGCCACACTGTGAGGGGGCCCTTGAAATTGGTAAAGGATAAATGGTAAGATGTTGAGCATTCTACTGCTACTAACCTCTTGGACTATGTGTCTAACTTTCGTTGTAGGCTTAGTAGAGCCTGTGAACTGGCCAAAGAAAATTTGAAAGCAGCTCAGGAGAAGATGAAGACTTGGTATGATCGAAAGGCTAAACATCGTGTGTTTTGTTCAGGAGACCAAGTGCTGGTGCTCTTACCAATACTGGGTTCTGCGTTGCAGGCTCAATATAGTGGTCCGTATGTTGTTGATCAGAAAGTTGGTGAGTGTAACTACTTGGTTAAGACTCCAGATCGTAAAAGGAAAACCCGAATGTGCCATGTGAATTTACTTAAGCCTTACTTTGACCGTAACCAAACTGCGTCTACAGAGGTCAAGGCCTTGGCTGCCCTGAATGCTCCATCTACTGAGACAGGAGAAGGAAGTGTTGCTGTCTCTGAGTTTGCTCAGAGTAGATTGCCAAATTCTAAAATTCTGGCTGATTTAGACATTCATTTGTCGTATCTAAATCTTTCTGAGCGCTCTGATGTTATTCAGTTAATTGGTCAAAATTTGGCCTTGTTTTCTGATGTTCCATCTTGTACCAATGTGCTAGAGCATGACATTGATGTAGGCCAAGCTAACCCCATTAAGCAGCACCCATACAGGGTGAATCCTGTTAAACGCCAGCTTTTGCGCAAAGAGGTAGAGTATATGTTAGAACATAACATAGCTGAACCGACTTTTAGTGCTTGGAGTTCACCATGTTTACTAGTTGAGAAGCATGATGGTTCGTTTCGGTTTTGTACCGATTTTCGTAAGGTAAATGCTATCACTAAGCCTGACTCCTATCCTCTTGCACGGCTAGATGATTGTATTGACCAAGTTGGTTTGTTTCAAAGTTAGATCTTTTAAAAGGCTACTGGCAGGTTCCACTTAGCCAGCGAGCCCGTGAGATCTCTGCTTTTGTGACGCCAGATAACTTCTGCCATTATAATATTTGGAATGCGAAATGCACCTGCCACTTTCCAGCGTCTGGTGAATAAGGTGTTGGAAGGAGTTGCAGGATGTGAGGCTTACCTGGATGATTTGGTTATTTATAGTTCTACCTGGTCTCAACATTTGGCCCAGCTTGGGGATGTGTTCAAACGGTTAAAAGCTGCAAATTTGACCCTGAACCTCTCCAAGTGTGAGTTTGGGCAGGCCACAGTAACTTATTTGGGCAAAGTTGTTGGCCATGGTCATGTGTCTCCAATAGGAGCAAAAGTGGAGGCCATTGTGAACTTTGCTGTACCATCATCTCGGCGGGAACTAAAACGTTTCTCGGGTATGGCAGGATATTATAGGAGTTTTTGCAAAAGTTTTGCCACTGTTGCTACACCTTTAACTAACCTGCTTAGTCCCAAGGTTCTTTTTGTTTGAACTGAGTTATGTCAGGTGGCTTTTGACAATCTGAAGGCATTGTTGAGCAGTTTTTTCCTATTCTTGCTGCTCCTGATTTTAACAGACCTTTTAAGCTAGCTGTGGATGCTAGTGATTTTGGTGTGGGTGCGGTTCTTCTTCAAGATGATTCAGTGGGAGTTGAGCATCCTGTGTGCTATTTTTCAAAGAAATTTGATATCCATCAGAAGCACTATTCTACAATTGAAAAGGAAGCTTTGGCCCTTATTCTTGCTCTGAAACATTTTGATGTGTATATTCCATCCAGTGTTTCACTTACTGTGTACACTGATCATAATCCCCTAGTGTTCCTCCATAGCATGAGAAACACTAACCAGCGCTTAATGCGATGGAGCCTGTTTTTGCAGGGATATGACCTTACAGTCTGCCACATTCGTGGGAAGGATAATGTTTTGGCAGATGCTTTGTCAAGGTCGTAAGTCCTTGTGTTTGCTTATTTCATGTACTTGTTGACTTTGCCATAGGTTATTCTATGGCAATGTTTTAACGGTGGGAGTGTTATGTGTCTGAGTGCTCTAATTTGTATGTCATTGCAGTTCCCTGGTAGATCACCTGCAATCAACCGGTTAATTGGTGTCACCTGATGGGAGCTACTTTTAAATCCAGGATGCATGCTCTTGCTCTCTCTCTCGTCTTGCAGCCGGCAGTGCAGTAGCAGGGTTTTTTGCTTCTACAGTCCCCATTTTCCTTATAAATTAAATAAACTTTATTTTTGATTGGTAGACTTCTGTCTTTGTGTCCTTTATGTTGCATCCCTAGAGCCAGGGTTGTAACACCATGATACAAGCTCAGAAACATGGTATTACAAGTACAAAACATGGAGATACAAAGACAAAGATATGGTGATACAAGGTCAAAAACATGGTATTACCATGGTACAATGCCAAAATAATCCCAAAACTTGGCAAAAAGTTTATAGTATTAGCAGAGCACCATATTTTAAAACAATGGTATTTTTTGAAGTAAAAGAAAAGAATAAAATAAATCCTGTTTGTTCATGTTAATTGTTGCATTAACTAGTGTTTACAAATACAACTGTAGACTGTTACAGTTTGACATAAAACAACAGAAGTCGATGGTGTGTCCTTATTTAGAAAACAAGCTGAACGTGTGTGTGAGTGCGTGTGTGCGTGAGTGCGTGCGAGTGCGTGTGAGTGCGTGTGTGTGCGTGTGTGTGTGTGTGTGTGTGTGTGTGTGCGTCTCAGAATACACTGTGGGGTCAGGTGTGTGTGTGCGTGCGTGTGTGTGTGCGTGTGTGCGTGTGTGTGCGTGCGTGTGCGTGCGTGTGCGTGTGCGTGTGCGTGCGTCTGTGTGTGTGTGTGTGTTCTCACTCAGGTTTATTGCAGTCTCTGGTTGTGCTGCGGGTTCCTCCTCCACACGTTCTGGAACACACACTGTACGGCCCCCAGGGGCCCCATTCACCGTTCACTGGCTTCACGTCCATCTCCTTGTTCACACACATGCCGTGCCTGCAGTGCTGCACACACACACACAGTAAATAACATCCTGGAGTATCTCCTGTTTCCTGCCGAACATGCAACATCTCAAAATAAAAACATCACTGACAGATTTACAAAATCCCCAGAAGAGAATGTTGCTCAGTACATGATTTCATTTATTAGATGATCTGATCTGAGGGCATTAGATCAAACACCTCTCAGAATACACTGTGGGGTCAGTTCTGTGTGTGTGTGTGTGTGTGTGTCTGTGTGTGTGTGTGTGTAAGTCTAATAAAGTTTCGACTTAGACAGATACTTTGACACATTCCAGCTTTCTTGGCGTCACATACTATCACTATAAAAGCACAGATTGTGGGACTGAAGCATAAATGTGATGCTGCCATAGAATTTAGCCATAAGTAGATAATGATAATGAAACAGCTCAATAATTATGTTTTCTCTCTCCTCAGACTCGTGTAAAGGTTTGGCCAGCACTAATACTCAAGCCTGCAGTGATATTACTGTGGTATCTGACAGTACACATGCTCTCTCGACTCATCCGTGTTGTCTGTCATCGGTGGGAATGATGCCAGCTGAGACTTCAGCCAGACAAACACTCTGGCAGCTCTCGCCGGCTCTCCAGGAACGAGTCTCTTTATGTACGGTAACCGAATCCCCGCGCGCTCTGAGGCGGTGAAGAAGGTGGGCTCGCCGTAGTGATGGAATGCACGACAGGCTGGCGTCTGTCTCGCGCTGTTACGCTAGCCTGTCGATGGCACACACAGAGGCGCTACTGCGATAAGGAAACACAAGAGCGCAGATAAGAGAGACAGAACTCATTACAGTCTCAATGCTGTCTCGCCCTCTCTCAGCTATCAATCCTGTTTCTAACTTCTGTCATGTTCCTTCCTCACTTCCCACATCTTAAACCCTTCCATCAAACTTCAGTTGTATTGTTCCTCACCTACGGTGGCATTGCCATGGTACAGTGATGGTATCGGATGGTAATATCATGGGACTTTACCCTTTCAAAAGAGTAACAGTAGTAGTACTATGACTTTTGGACTTGTACCATGGTAGATAGGTTATATATTATTTATATAACACTATTCTTGCAAACTGTTTCCAGATGACTGACAGAAAGTGGCATTTGTTTACATGTGATTGTTTCGCGAGCAGCGCTTGTTCGACGGAGCGCCACTGAACCTTCTTTCGTCTGTTCTTCAAAATAGAATCAGCTGAGTTGCTTAAAATGTGAGTCTAATGACATTTCTTGTCATATATTCTCGGAAAGTTCTTACAGATCACCCTAAAATATGGTACAACCAAAGTACATGGATAAAAATATACTATTACCATGGTACATCACCAAAACATGGTATTCCCATGGTATATGGTCAAAAAACATGGTATTTCCATGGTACATGGTCAAAAAACATGGTATTCCCATGGTACATGGTCAAAAAACACGGTATTCCCATGGTACATGGTCAAAAAACATGGTATTCCCATGGTACATGGTCAAAAACATGGTATTCCCATGGTATATGGTCAAAAACACGGTATTCCCATGGTACATGGTCAAAAACATGGTATTCCCATGGAACATGGTCAAAAACACGGTATTCCCATGGTACATGGTCAAAAAACATGGTATTCCCATGGAACATGGTCAAAAACACGGTATTCCCATGGTACATGGTCAAAAAACATGGTATTCCCATGGTACATGGTCAAAAAACACGGTATTCCCATGGTACATGGTCAAAAAACATGGTATTCCCATGGTACATGGTCAAAAACATGGTATTCCCATGGTATATGGTCAAAAACACGGTATTCCCATGGTACATGGTCAAAAAACATGGTATTCCCATGGAACATGGTCAAAAAACACGGTATTCCCATGGTATATGGTCAAAAACACGGTATTCCCATGGTACATGGTCAAAAAACATGGTATTCCCATGGAACATGGTCAAAAACACGGTATTCCCATGGTACATGGTCAAAAACATGGTATTCCCATGGTACATGGTCAAAAACACGGTATTCCCATGGTACATGGTCAAAAACATGGTATTCCCATGGTACATGGTCAAAAACATGGTATTCCCATGGTATATGGTCAAAAACACGGTATTCCCATGGTACATGGTCAAAAAACATGGTATTCCCATGGAACATGGTCAAAAACACGGTATTCCCATGGTACATGGTCAAAAAACATGGTATTCCCATGGTACATGGTCAAAAAACACGGTATTCCCATGGTACATGGTCAAAAAACATGGTATTCCCATGGTACATGGTCAAAAACATGGTATTCCCATGGTATATGGTCAACAAACATGGTATTCCCATGGAACATGGTCAAAAACATGGTATTCCCATGTTACATGGTCAAAAAACATGGTATTCCCATGGTACGTGGTCAAAAACATGGTATTCCCATTGAACATGGTCAAAAACATGGTATTCCCATGGTACATGGTCAAAAAACATGGTATTCCCATGGTACATGGTCAACAAACATGGTATTCCCATGGTATATGGTCAAAAACATGGTATTCCCATGGAACATGGTCAAAAACATGGTATTCCCATGTTACATGGTCAAAAAACATGGTATTCCCATGGTACATGGTCAAAAACATGGTATTCCCATTGAACATGGTCAAAAACATGGTATTCCCATGGTACATGGTCAAAAAACATGGTATTCCCATGGTATATGGTCAACAAACATGGTATTCCCATTGAACATGGTCAAAAACATGGTATTTCCATGGTACATGGTCAAAAAACATGGTATTCCCATGGAACATGGTCAAAAACACAGTATTCCCATGGAACATGGTCAGAAACATGGCATTCCCATGGTATACGGTAAACAAACATGGTATTCCCATGGAACATGGTCAAAAACATGGTATTCCCATGGTACATGGCCAAAAACATGGTATTCCCATGGAACATGGTCAACAAACATGGTATTCCCATGGTATATGGTCAAAAAACATGGTATTCCCATGGAACATGGTCAAAAACACGGTATTCCCATGGTACATGGTCAAAAACATGGTATTCCCATGGTACATGGTCAACAAACATGGTATTCCCATGGAACATGGCCAAAAACATGGTATTCCCATGGTACATGGTCAACAAACATGGTATTCCCATGGAACATGGCCAAAAACATGGTATTCCCATGGTACATGGTCAAAAACATGGTATTCCCATGGAACATGGCCAAAAACATGGTATTCCCATGGAACATGGTCAAAAACATGGTATTCCCATGGAACATGGCCAAAAACATGGTATTCCCATGGAACATGGCCAAAAACATGGTATTCCCATGGAACATGGTCAAAAACATGGTATTCCCATGGTACATGGCCAAAAACATGGTATTCCCATGGAACATGGTCAAAAACATGGTATTCCCATGGAACATGGCCAAAAACATGGTATTCCCATGGAACATGGCCAAAAACATGGTATTCCCATGGAACATGGTCAAAAACATGGTATTCCCATGGTATATGGTCAAAAACATGGAACTGGTCCAAATCAATCCTTCTGTTGACAGCTCAGAGACTCAGAGACTGTGTCTGATATCGTGTGTCACTCACTCATGACTGCTTCATTCAGAACACGACAGGAAGTAATGAACTCCTGGCAAATGGCGAGCGTTGCGTGTGATATACATCTCTGTGTCAGGGTTTCTCTTTCAGCGTTACACAACAGCGTTCTTGTGGAATGTACAATCACATTCATTACACGGACACGACCGTTCGCTCTGAGTTTGTCCTCAATAATTCCACCCAAAG
>NC_068321.1:27519875-27629875 GCF_025860055.1 Xyrauchen texanus | reverse complement strand
TTAGCAACTGGCCAATTTGGTTACTCCGTGTGACTCTACCCTCCCTAGCAACCAGGCCAATTTGGTTACTCCATGTGACTACCCTCCCTAGCAACTGGCCAATTTGGTTACTCCGTGTGACTCTACCCTCCCTAGCAACCAGGCCAATTTGGTTACTCCATGTGACTACCCTCCCTAGCAACTGGCCAATTTGGTTACCCCGTGTGACTCCACCCTCCCTAGCAACCAGGCCAATTTGGTTACTCCATGTGACTACCCTCCCTAGCAACTGGCCAATTTGGTTACCCCGTGTGACTCCACCCTCCCTAGCAACTGGCCAATTTGGTTACCCCATGTGACTCTACCCTCCCTAGCAACCGGCCAATTTGGTTGCTTAGGAGACCTGTCTGGAGTCACTCCGATCGCCCTGGATTCAAACTCCAGGGGTGGTAGCCGTGCTTCCCAGGCCCCCTAAGACTTTAGTTATTAATATTTTGTCAATTACTTTTATTTTTCTCTTGGGCCTGCCGGTAACCTTAAAGGTACAACTGGAATGCTGTATGGACCAATCAGCATCCAGGACCAGAATTAGCCATTCTATAAATAGCTTCATATAAAACAAAAGTCTACATTATTTTCTCATTTAGATAGTTTGTGTGTGTGTGTGTGTGTGTGTGTGTGTGTGTGTGTGTGTGTGTGTGTGTGTGATTGACAGCCACTCTGAAAAGGAGAAATGCTCTCAGCATCTGTGTGAAGGTGCTGTATAGTTAAACTGCCCTGTAATTGTGTGAGTGCTGCGGCCGGCACGCATTCATCATCACAGGAATGACAGAGTAAGACATTTAAAAACACCCCTCTCTCTCTCTCTCTCTCTCTCTCTCTCTCTCTCTCACACACACTCACTCACTCTCTCATTTGGACATGCTCATTTTTAAAAGACATCAGATTACACACAGGGTTTCTCACAACTCAGGTTCAGAGTTCACAGCATTCACAGAAGGGTTCTATTAGCACACGAAGACACACTGTTTAAAGTCAAGATGAAATCTAAATTGACTATTTACTTTCTTAATACACATTCCTGCTGTTATTCTGAGCGCTACATCAGTGCGTCTTATTGTAATTGCTCCACCTCTGAAACAGCTTTTCTGTTCTGCTGATGTAATCAAGGCAATGTGGGCAGCAAAATATAACATTAACCAATAAAATCATAGTCCATAAAATTAAGTTTCCTTTTCTTTCCTCTGTTGACTCACACTCACGTTATTCCAAATCTGTATGACAAAAGTAAACAGCGTCTTAAACTGACAGAGGAAGACAAGACAGCACACGATGGCTGTACTTAGTTTTTTTAATTTATGTTGACAAATGACATGTTGAGTTTGACATGTGACAGTATTCAAACTGAACAGCTGATGCAGCTCCAGTAATCCCTTTAGATGTTAATGACAGACTTCAGCAACTAAAACAAACCCACAGGACAGGAGGAGTACTTACAAAGACATGCATCCTCAAACACTTACACTCGCTTATTGAACAGCACTCGGCCAAAAACACTGTGGCGGGGGCGTGGTTGAGTGTCCGTCCAGGGAGAGGGGAAGCAGTAAGGATCCCTGGGTGACAATTAGATCTAACAGCTGTTTCTTGTTGCAGTAATTCGGGTAGAGCGATAAGAGGAGCCCATGCCAGAGCTCAGGGAGAGAGAGCTACACAGCAGTCACCATGCTAGCGTGTCAATATCATTCCTTTGAGTACTTATTTTGTTGAATAAAAAGTTTAAATGTTACCTGAACCCCGCTTCCTCATTCCCATAAACACACCTGGACCTGCCACGGTGGTGCCGAAACCTGGGGAAATCTGAGGAAGCTAGTATACCATCATGGAGTCCTTGCCATTGGCCGAAGTAATCATAACCCTCGCCAGCATGCATCAGGCATAACACTAGGCCCTGCATGAGCTCTGTTGAGGGCAAGATCAACGTTTCCAGGTGATTCTCCAGCTTAAGCGGATGACCAGGAGGCATTCTGTAGCTTGCTACACCAGGGGGAAATCCCAGCTAAGACCCCGGACCCAGCAATCTCCATGCCTCCAGTCACCCTTATGAAAATAGGCCCGCAGGATGAACCGGAGGCATTCCTCAAACTGTTTGAGCAGATGGTGGAGGTCTGGAAATGGGTGGCCCGCCTCCTGCCACTGTTGTCCAGGGAAGCCCAGCTTGTGGCCCAACACCTGCCTGCTGCAAACGTCCTGGTGTATGAGGACTTGAAGAAAGCCATTGTGCAACGGGTCAGCCGCAGCCCTGAGCAACAACGACAGCTGACACTGAGGGAGCGCAGCCACCTGTTTGCATTTGCCCAACAGCTCCATGATGCCTGCCGGAAGTGGCTGCTGGTGGAGGACGACGATGCCCAGGGAGTCGTCGATCTGCTGGTGCTGGAGCAGTTCATCCTTCGTCTGCCAATGGGTCCAGTGCCATCGTCCGTCGTCGCTGGAAGAGGACGTTCAGCTGGCTGGACCCATGGGTGGAGCAGCCCTCAGTTTCTCTCTCTCTCTCTCCACTCTCCCTCTCTGCCTTGCTTTCCCTCTACCCTGCCCTCCTGTTTCCCAGGGGCTATACAATGAACCACTTTAAAAACAAATAACAGGACCTTGTATTGAATTCTATACTGTACCGGTAACCAATGTAGTGAAGCCAATATGGGTGAACTGTGGTCCCTTCTCTTAGTATTAGTGAGCAGCAGTCTTAATCTGAAGATACTTCCTTGTTGGGGGGCCTGGGTAGCTCAGCGATTATTGACGCTGACTATCACACCTGCAGTCATGAGTTTGAATCCAGGGCGTGCTGAGTGACTCCAGTCAGGTCTCCTAAGCAACCAAATTGGCCCAGTTGCTAGGGAGGGTAGAGTCACATGGGGTAACCTCCTCGTGGTGATTAGTGGTTCTCGCTCTTGGTGGGGCGCGTGGTGAGTTGTGCGGTGATAAGATGCATGGGTTGACGGTCTCAGACGCGGAGGCAACTGAGATTTGTCCTCCACCACCCGGATTGAGGCACTACACCACCACAAGCGCATTGGGGACTGGGCATTACAAATTGGGGAGAAAAGGGGAGGGTCATGCCAAGAGGTAGCATTTACAAAGAAAACTAAATCGGACCTAAGACAGATCCCTGAGGATCACCATAGGTTATAGGTGCTGAGGAAGTAGAAACCAAACCTTACCGCAAAGAATCTACCTTTAAGGTAAGATATAAACCATCTTAAAACTGAACCTTGTAACACCACAGCATGCCTTAGACGACTAATAAGAATTGATGATCTATAGTATTAAATACCGCACTGAAGTCCAACAAAATTAAAGCAGCGCGATTACCTGAGTCACCAATTAGTAACAAATAATTTGCTACCCTTAACAGGGCTAATTCAGTACTGTGACCAGCACTAAATCCAGAACTTGTCTAACACATCGTTCTGAGTTACAAGACTTCAGCTGAGATCAAACTACTTTCTCCAAAATCTTGGAAAGACTTGGCAGCTTAGAGATTGGCCGATAATTCTTCAGATCCAAAGGATTTAAACTTGGCTTCTTCAAAAGAGGCTGAACAATTGCTTGCTTAAAGAAAAGTGGAACCACACCATCAACAAGACAACTATTAATGATAGACGTGATGTTAGGGCTAATGATATCAACCATCTCCTTGAGAAGGTGCACAGGAACATCATAACAGGGGCAAGTAGAAGTCTTCAGATGATAAATAATCTCTTTTACTTCTGAGAGAGAATCTCATCAAAAATCTCATCACTAACATTTACTATCACTGGATCAGGCTTGTAAACTGGAGGACGAAAACACTTTATTTTATCAACAAAAAAGTCAAAAACAGTTCACAAATATCCACAGAGGGGTTTAAATCAACTCTCTCCGGGTCCAGAAATCTATTAATGGTGTTGAACAACACTCTGGGAGATCCAACGTGTGACCCTTCTCATGAGTAGGGCCCAGGACAAACGGAGTGAAATTAAGAGAACCTACTAAATCTAAAAACTGAGATACCAAAGGTTTTTCAGGACAACAAACATGAATGTTAAAATCTCCCACAATTAAAATATTATCTGAGATAGAAATAGTTCATGACAAAAAGTCAGAGAAGTCTATAATAAAAATCTTTGTCTATACACAACCAAAACCGTGGCAATCCCCCCACCCCAACCAACAGTTCTGGGGGTGCTACAATCACAACCAGCTGGGGAAAGTTCAACAAGGGGGCTAAATTCATCATCATTAAGCCGTGTTTCCAAAATAAATAAAAAGTCCAATTTGTGAAAAAAGGATAAAAGTTTTATTTGAAATGAGTCTTGCATTAATCAATGCCATTTTTACTGAGCTGGAAACTCGAGAATTACCCGATGAGTAGCCTGAAGCTCCTGGCAGCCTCAGGTAGCGTAGATTGTTTGAGTTCACGCCTCTGGAGCAATCCTGCGGATTTCTAACGATAATCCACAGAGTCGGAAACCATAAGGCTGGGAAAACAGGCAGAAGACACGGTTGTCTCTGGAAATGAGTCATCATCAAGACATTCACAGTCAAGTTTCTGAAGACAGATGGCGATCTATCCAAAACTCTCTTAGTTCACGTGGAAAAACCAGTTCGTCCTCCAAATTTCCTCTTCCGTTTTTTCTTGCAATACACACATCCAGGTGAGAATACTCTCGCTGGAACCGGCAGAGTAAAAAGGTGAGTGAAAGATGCATTTTCCGCTAGTGGACAAGTCCACAACAACAGAACGAATATGCAAGTATTCAAGTAAAGGAAGACAAATGACTTAAAGCTGCTATAGCGAGCAGCCCCCTCTGTTGGTCAAAATAAACAATGCACGATTAACCTTGTTGCCGGTACACTTCAATTGGGGCTTTCTTGCCATGTATTTTCACTTAATGGACTGTTTTGAACATGCAGTAAAAATGGGGACATTTCCGGGGACAGCTCCAGTTGGGGACAGACTGTCAAAAACCGGGACTGTCCCCAGAAAACGGGGACATCTGGTCACCCTACTATTACTCACACCCTGCTATGTTATGATATGGAAACACTTTTACTCTAACATTTCATTTGAAAAACGAAACTTTTAACGCTTGTATTACAGGCACACCTACATATACACACATATTCCAAAGTGATTAGCTTGCTAGCTCACCTGATAGAGTGTTGGACTTTGTACTTGGTAGATCACGGTTCGAGCCTAGCCAAATATGCTGGCTGGCATGTGAAACGAAAACGATTTCATGTCGCATTTGCTTTTAGGACACTATAATTTAGGTTTAGATATTTGTTAAGGGTAAGGATGTCTGTTTTGTTCACCTCTCAGTTTTGTTTAGGACACTATCGGTTAGGTTTAGGTTAAAGTTTTAGGTTAGGGAGGAATGTTTTATTCATTAAAAGCCCCGACTAATCTTAACCTGAATAACCTCATCTGACTACGACACTATTTCACTCGCTTTTGGTGCCCCCTGCTGGACATTTCACTGGGAAACTGAAGCAAAATGTGTAATGAAGCATGTCATAGTGTTCTGTAAAAATTTTGCCACGGTCACGTAATATTCATGAGATCAGGCTGGAAATATTGCCTTCGATTATGAGAGTATTAAGCTGAATTTAAACTGACAACAATTTGACAAGCTACCAGAAGTCATTCACTTTAAATGCGTTTGACGATTTGAGGCTAAATTTAACGACTGGACAAACTTAACTCAAATGCACAATGATACACAATCAGAGCATTTGCGTGCACTTTAAAAGTTTGATTTCAGTTGGATTAAATCAATAATTCATCTTTGTAAATGCTTTAGTCCAACTAAAATTGTACCAATCAGATTTGTGCAAAGTCAGAATAACAGACCTAGATAATCCGATTGTAGCTCGGCTTTGCCCAGCATGCACACATTAAACATACCACAACTGAAATTGACATTTTGCATGTGCTCCAAATGATAGGTGACTATTGACATGTATCAGGGCTGGACTGGTAATCAGGCATACCATTTTCCCAGTGTGCCGATGTACTTTGCTGCCGATCAGGGGAGGACTAGCCATTGGGAAAATCGAGCCAGTCAGTGTGTCGGCCGCAAAACTGGCCGAATGTGCTGCGAGAAACTCTTGGATTGGCCCTACCCCTTTTTTTATGATAAAAAAAAATCTGTGCAGAAAATGCCAAAAATTTGGGCAGATTTTGTTTTGGCCTGTTAGTGACCAACAGTAAAGCTCCTGAGCAACTTTCAGCTTTCGAGAGTGCCATACTCGATTACTTGGCAAAAAGAAAAACCAGACCACCGTAATTAAAAATAAATCATAAAATCATATCTGCAAATTAGCAGAAGTAACAAGTGATGCACACGGAGGAGAGCTGGTCTGGAGAGCTCCAGGATTGAGCTGCCAGAAACACCCGCCAAACTCCAAGAGCCACGGCCAACATATTCCCCTCTGCCAGACGTTTACAAGACTTCACTTTCTTTCTCTAACTGACTGAGACGAGAGCAGGCTGATTGAGTTGGAGAGTTCTGCTGAACCAAAGCTGGCTAGATACAAAGACCTCTTTTGTATCCTTTATAACATCTAAGGTAAAACATCAATTGATTTACCAAATACAAGCACAGCTGTTAAGAAACACGAGGTTTGTTGATTTTGCTTTCATTTACAGCCATTTTTATTGAAGTGCTAACATTGTGTTCAAATAAAATGACTGAGCAGCTACTTCGATTTTTATTGCTAATAAACACAATGGTGGTCTTTTCAAAAGGGTCTTCATTCTTAAAATCCAATCTATGAAAGGAATTCTTTCTCTTTTCTGTGCCATTGCAACCTTCCTTTTCAGTGGCCTCTGGATGGCAGAACAGCTCGCCCTGGACTCAACAGGACCCGGAATGTTCGCTCTCTTGCCATGACGGAAGGGAGGAAGCTGTTTGTATTTACAGACAGCAAGTGATGGGACACCCTCGTTAGAGCAGGGCTCACTGAGCCACATGACAGATGGACCGCTGGGGTCATGTGACCACATTGCTCACTCCAGCACCCGTGAGACGGAGAGATGAGAGAGGATGAGCAGGAGGGAAACGGGAGGACAGAGAGAGGCCAAGCGAATGAAGGGGAAAGTTTAGGGGAGCACAAAGAATCAAAGTAATTACAGGCTGGGTCCTTACATTGGATTTGTCACGTTGCCATTTTGCATTTCCACTAGATTGTTTTTTAATTTAAATTGAAATGTATACATTGGCAGTGTTTTCAAGGTATCTTTTTATTCATACAGTAAAAATGAAAGGTGACTGAGGCTGTCAGTCCCTAATATTTTGCCTAATATCTCCTATTATTAATTACATATACTTTATATATATTTACAGTAAATATTATATTTAGTATATATAGAAATTCTTAAACTACTTCAAAGAGTTCTCATCAAAAATCCTCCACGTGCAGCAATGACAGCTTTGCAGATCCTTGATATTCTAACGGTCAGTTTGTCCAGATACTTCGGTGACCTTTCACCCCACACTTCCTGTAGCACTTGCCATAGATGTGTCTGTCTTGTCGGGCACTTCTCACGCACCTTTACAGTCTAGCTGATCCCACAAATGCTCAATGGGGTTCAGATCCGTAACACTCTTTTCCAACTGATCTGTTGCCCAATGTCTGTGTTTCTTTACCCACTCAAACCTTTTCTTTTAGTTTTTCTGTTTCAAAATGTGAGGCATCTATTTCTCAAACTAGAGACTCTGATGTACTTATCCTCTTGTTTAGTTGTTCATCCGTTCTGCATAACGTGGCGGCTCATTTAGCTTATCGCAGCACATTCGGACCGCTCGGTTCTCCTGATGGCCAGTCTGCCCCTGATTGGCCCCAAAGTGCACCGGCCCACTGGGAAAATGCCCAGTATACCAGATTACCAGTCCAGCCCTGATCATGGGCCAAAGACAGTTGGGCCCGAAAAAGCCCTGAGAAGGCACGATGAAGCCCTGGAAGTGACAGTTAGAATGCAACAGGCCCTAGCACATACTAGCATGCCCTCATTTGGCCCGATAGTGGAAACGTGGTTAATGTGGTTGTGTCAGGCTGGACAGGCTGCTCAAAATAAACAGTGAAATTGATATAGTGCCAATGAGACACAGTGTTTAAAGTTTTCAAGGAAATCAACCTACTTATAGTTGTTTCTGCATAATAAACTGGTATAGGAGAAATTACTGTAACATTGTAAAAGTTACACACTTCAGCACATATAGTATATGCGCAATGCTCTACCCGTTGAGCTTCCTACATAAAAGGCACATATGCATTTGTCTAGTATCATTGACTAACGCTTACATACATAGTGGTCAAATAAACAGTGTTTTGCACAAAAACTCAAGCTTAAATGGGATCAAACAGCTGATGTCTTGAGATACATGTGAGACAAGAGAGAGGCAGAAAGAGAGACACAAAAGATTTGAACAAGCCTTCGTGAGTATCTTCCCACATTAAAGAGCTCTAGACAAGCAGGTGAGCCGACACTGAGAGCCCCTCTCCTTTCAACTCCTGCCACTTCAAACGGCCCCATGAGGAGGTGACACTGGGCCCTCAGCACCACAAACAAAGGTGCAGGGGCCAAGAGGGGTGGAATCACAAGAAAAAAAGACCCTTTGTGTGCCTGTTTTTGTTGAAGAGTCACAGAGTTCCATGCAGCAACTATTACGCTTGGCACGGTATGACTGTAGGGTGTTTTCATATAAATTATCATCATTTTATGTTGATGGCTGATCTGCAATAGCTTTAATAATGTCACCAGAATGTTAAAACTAAATTATCAGCTTTCAGTAAACTATTCCTTTAAAGCAGTTATAGACTAAATTAAAGCGCTTCTCAGAACTAGAGGCCAGTATCTCTACTTAATAATGATTATAATTTTAACACTGACATTAACTCTTTCAGATCTTTGTGGCTTTAATCAGACAATAGTGGGTCCTTATGCCAACAAACTAGGAATAACCAACAGATGCCCCTCGCTCTCCCTCCTCTGCAGAGCTTCATGTATCACACCACAGACCCATGGTTAATGAGATTGAGAAAGGTTTCGCATTTCCCAGCAACCGATTGCAGTTGTTTTGGTTGAATTAAGATACTGCCCACCTTGGTTAACATTTTGTTCACTCAGAAAGGCTTGAGTAGCCCATTAGTCCAGCCCCTTCATGTTACTGTGAGGTGACCTAATCCTGTTCCAACACGATTGCAAACAGCGTTTGAAGTTTTCCTTACAGTTTAAGGGTTAAGAAGGGAAAACGGACCCCCTACTTTTGTGGCGATCTTCTTCAAGTCTGAATCATTGATGTGGGGTCTTTTGTCCAAGGCTCTCTTACGCCCTGACTCACTCAGCCGTATCGTAAATAGGTTTGGGGGTCACGGGTTCACAACAAGGTGACTGGACTGAGATTGGTGTGCGGCATTGCGTTTCAAAGACACAATACTTCACCTCAGTCCCCATTCTGAGTCTCCACCTTGACCAAACTCTCTCACAGCTCTCAAACATCTAGCAGCAATGATATGAATGCGTATTATTAGCATAGCATCCCAAAGGTGAGAGAAAACAAGAGAAGGGGCCCCTCAGTGCCAGTGCAGAGATGTGCGCTAACATTACAACACTTACAAGACAGACACCGATATTTAGCAACTCTTGGTATATCTTGTTTTCATTGTACTGCCAAGTTGTTTTCCAAAAAGCTGAGGAACTCTTTCTTTGTGGGTCTCTTTGTTAAAGTTTTGTGAGATTTTTCCAATCATGTTGGGTTAAACAACACTAAATTAATTTGCCTCAGTGCTATGGTTGCTGTAAAGATGTAATGTCACAGACAAGAATGACTTTCAAAATTAAACCACCGTGACAAGCTCAAATTACCCTTCTCATTAACTTTGACATTTCAGTTTAATGCATGGCTGACTGTCAAACAAAAACAGTGGAACAAAATTTTAGGGAAAGTGTCTTACCATGCCATACCCACATTCGGTTCCGTCAGCCAGAGGCATGTGTTGTGTACGACACCCTTTATGGTCACCCTCGGCACTGGTGCACCAAAGACGCTTGCACTGTTTCTGTATTTGAAATAATCATTTTGGTCAAAAGTGGAGAATTAAAGACTTGAACATTGGATAAATCTAACTCTACACTGTAAAGCCTATAGTTGTAATCTCTGAAACAATCAAGTTGTCCTAAATAAACATTACATCTATATTCATTGAATGTATTTGGCTAAAATGAAGAATTTAAAATGTCATGTATACAAAATTGAGCCTGTGGGGAATATCCATAAGCCCTTGTGCTTCAATATTTTTATCATGTTTGTGTGGTCAAAAGAAACTTAAATAAGGGCATTTAAATAATCTATTTTACGCTGTTTTATTGTAAACAGTTGTTTCACAATCACTGTTAGAGTTATCAATGTTCCTTTCGCTGAAGTTAGACCCTGTTCAATTCATGTTATTTATCATCATGCATAGCTGAATGGGCAGTTTTATGGACAATTCTGTGCAGAATTACATTTATTGGATCAAAATTTTGACTTACGTTAGTTTTATCATATTCAACAGTTATTAGATTTTAACAGACATCCTACCATAAATGGACAGACTTGAGAGCCGGGACCAAACATGAGTTCACACTGTCGGTTGGCGTTGTAGATTTGACCTGGAAGCTGGTTAGGAAGGTTATATGCTCTGCCTGAGGGCTCGTCCAGTAGACATTCACCATAACCAGTGCTGTTGAGATGAAGAAAAGAAAAACATATATAACACACTGGAAATCACTTCCATTAAAAAAGGACGGCTTCAAAGTTTTTTTTTATCCCAGTTTCTATAGAGACATGTGATTTGTGTGTGCTCAGAGTAAGTCAAAAATGAAACTTATTATGCAGCATTTCTTATTTTGCTTCATTTGGCAATGGATAAACTCACTGCAAGTCTTTCTGATTTCACACAGTGACTGAAGGCCAAATGTAAGCTCATGAGGTAACAGTGGGTGGTCGGCTTTGTTAGCTGCTGGTAACTGATTGACTGGACTTATTTAGACCTCCACTACAACAGACACCACAAAGGCAGCATTTCAATGTGGGAAAGATACAGTTTTTCCCAAGAAACACTGCAGCTACAGAAGGACAAGAGCTACAGATAAAGAAGCTGTAGAAGAACAGGTGCTCTGAGGGCAACACATTGATGCTCATTGAATTGCTGGGCTTAAAATCAATCTTAGGTGGTTTGCTGGTCTTAGTTGGTCTCATAGCCTGGTCAGGCTGGTCTCATTTGTTGGTCTAAGAGTAGTTTTGGAAACTTTTCTGCTGGTCAGGCTGGGTGACCAGTTGGCCGACCAGCTAAACCAGCTGAAGACCAGCTTGGCCAGGCTTGGAGTTCAGATAGGCCAGCTGACTACCATCTTGGTCAGGTTTGGAGACAATTCAGTCCAGAATGGTCAGGCTTGGAGACAAGATAGACCAAGCTTGGCCATGCTTGGAGACCAGATAGAGTAGCAAAAAAAACAGTTTGGCCAGGCTTGGAGACTAGATAACCCAGCTTGAAGATCAGCTTGGCTAAGCTTGGAGACCAGAAAGACTATGTGAGGACCAGCATGGCCAGGCTTGGAGACCAGATAGACTAGCTGCAGAAAAGCTTGGCCAGGCTTGGAGACCAGATAGACCAGCTTGGCCAAGCATGGACGCCAGATAGACTAGCTGCAGAAAAGCTTGGTCAGGCTTGGAGATGATACAGATTAGCTGAAGATCACCTTGGTCAGGCTTGGAGACCAGATAGACCTTTCTGGGCAGGTTTGGAGACTATATAGACCAGCTTGGTAAGACTGGGAGACCATATAGACCTTCTGAAACCAGCTAAGGCTGAATCAAGATGGATTTTTCAGCATGGTTTGAATAGCTCTTTGAACTAACAGTACCAGAGATCTAGGGATGTCTAGGCATTGATATACATTATTAACATCAATTTAAATTAGAAGCATCATTTGTGTGCTTTCATTTCACATCAGTTGCATTCCATTCAACATAGTCTGAATTAATAATTTTGGGAAATCAGAAGGGGGCGAAATAACATTTCTGTCGTGGTATATCACACACACATTATGAGCTGATTGTAGTCCAAGGTTTTTGTACTTCATTAATTAAGTTTGAGTTTGTAGGTTAGTGTACGAAACTGGTGTAACTGTGCAAACTGAACGATTGGAAATGGTGTTGTTTATTATGCAATTTCTCTATTTATTTAAGCTGTCAGACCACAAAAATACTGAAAATACATTGTGTAGGCTCTGTGAAAGATTCTTATACACAATATAACATCCAGTAATGGCTAGAGTAAATAATCAATGTCGTTTGATAATGATTTGGGTCGAATTTAATGGAAAACTTTGCAAGTTGTCCTCTGTGGCACTGCAGAATTTTTTCCAGTCTCCACAGACGGTGTGTGCGTACATACCATCCATCCATCCATCCATCTTCAACCGCTTATCCGAAGTCGGGTCGCGGGGGCAGCTGCTCCAGCAGGGGGCCCCAAACTTCCCTATCCCGAGCCACATTAACCAGCTCTGACTGGGGGACCCCAAGGCGTTCCCAGGCCAGTGTGGAGATGTAATCTCTCCAGCTAATCCTGGGTCTTCCCCGAGGCCTCCTCCCAGCTGGACGTGCCTGAAACACCTCCCTAGGGAGGCGGCCAGGGGGCATCCTTACCAGATGCCCAAACCACCTCAACTGACTCCTTTCGACGCAAAGGAGCAGCGGCTCTACTCCGAGCTCCTCACGGATGACTGAGCTCCTCACCCTATCTCTAAGGGAGAAGCCCACCACCCTTCTGAGGAAGCCCATTTCGGCCGCTTGTACTCGTGACCTAGTTCTTTCGGTCATGACCCAGCCTTCATGACCATAGGTGAGGGTAGGAACAAAAATTGACTGGTAGATCGAGAGCTTTGCCTTCCGGCTCATCTGTCTTTACGTGACAACGGTGCGATAGAGCGAGTGCAATACCGCCCCCACTGCCCCGATTCTCCGGCCAACCTCCCGCTCCATTGTCCCCTCACTCGTGAACAGGACCCCGAGGTACTTGAACTCCTTCACTTGGGGCAATACCTCCTTCCCTGTATGTGTGTGCGTACATACCTTCATGGAAAATAATTATTTTTAATTTGAGAATGCGCCATGTCATCCGCCAGATGCTTCAGGTGCACGACACTTTAATTAACCCTGCTGCTCACACTTTACCAAAGCTGTATAAAAATGTGTTTGAAAAGATGAAGGCTATTGTGCAACTAGCAGCCTTATTTACATCTAAATAAATCCTGAAATATATAGAAAATCATCAAGAAAATTTTCATGAAAGCGGCAATGATTCCAAGCCAGCAGAGAACCATTCAACAAAATAAACTTCACTTGCCAAAGTCTGTCCTCTGTTTCGCTGCTGAGTGCACACCTTTTCGCAAATTGAAGAAAGCAAATCAAGGGCTAGAAGAGCCGTCTAATGTGTAATTATGTGACTTATTGAAGTTGTTTGTGCAATTTGTCCTTGGCGGTGACATTAATCACCTGTTTCAGAAAACCATAGCTGATTTGGTCTTTCATTACCTCTCTTCACCCTTTACTCCAACTCAAAACACCTTTGTATTCATGAGGACAAAAGCAAATCTACTTCAACAGCAAGTGTTGTACTCAGGGATTCCTTTTTCTCAAAGAGTGGGAAAGGAGGTCAGTTATGATTGCAGCGTTGAGAGAGCGTCTCAACTATCCTGTCGGTTACAGAAGTGTCATAAACTCTCATCTCTCCGCACTTTGTCATCACCACATAAGAGTATGAGTTATGAGATTGTTAATAAAAGTAGCAAGACTGTGCCTAACAAAAGCCACTCTTAAAAAAACCCTCTGGAGCTCTTAAAGAGCGATACAATTACAGAATCCGGTAAGCTGAGACCATTTGCATCTTTACAAGTATCTCAGAACTGCACAAAAGAGAAGTTTTCTGTTAGTCCGTGAACTTAGGCCCTTTCACTCAGTTAACGTTCCCCAATACGATATACTCGGATTGGCACACAGTGCTACCCCTGAAGCCACGTTTGCCACCAACCTTTCTCATTTTGCATGATGTATCATTGGTTGATGCACGCACAAATGTAAAAACAAGATGGAAGAATGACTGATCGTCCAGCAAAATAGTACTGAAACAATAGAACACATCAGTATCAGAAGGTAATACAATGGTACTAAATGATTACCATCTTCATTTGCCATGGTTTTAACACGGTACTCCGAGGTACTTCAGAGAATACCATGGTACAAAAACCCTGGTATGGCCATGATACCATGTCCCAAAAAACATGGTAATACAATGATTCTCTTTTGTAAGTGAAAGACCAGTATATTAAAATACAAAACCTTCAGTACCCTCACAGTAGGGTTGTGCGGTATACCGGTACTACCAAAACATTGCAATACCCCAAAAATGTAAATGGTACGATATCATCTTGTTGTTAATTTAATTATCATATTAAAGTATGTTGCCATTCGCAAAATGTAATGTAATGTGAGAGTTTTGAGATGAAATCAAAGACAATTTGAAAATAATAATAAAAAGCCTCTATATGGCCAAGTGTGATCATTAAACAGTAGAAGGATGTAATTTAACGAAATAATATGTAGTCACATGTGCTGCCCGCCACAGTATGAATAAGAGGCGCCTCTCTGCCCTGTCGTCTCCTTCACACAAACACACACACACACACACACACACACACACACACACACACACACAAACATAAATGCAACACACAATGCCAATGCTTGATTTTCATGTAGTGTGTCCATTAGTATCCATCTGCAGATCCACAGATCAGTGTGTTGAGCGTATAAATGGCTGTGAACTCTTATAATAAACACTTTCTCCATTGCAGTCACGGGAAGCTTGATATAATGAACCCTTCACAAACAGGAAGAACTTCAAACATCTTTCAAAATAAAAGTCCCGCTGAAATGAGAGCTCTATTCAACAGATTGCGTGAAATTGAAGACATTACGACAGAAAAATATTGCTACTGTATAAAAGTGTAATATTAAATGCAGTCGCAATTATACTCATAGAAACAATAATATAATAATAAATGGTTATATTATTAGATTATTATCTGTAAGCAATATCACATAAGCAAGTGTACTGAATATCAGCATGTTGGGATTCAGCCTTTAGCCTCAGATAACAGATTGTTTTCATTTAACGTTTTAATTAATACTGTAAAGGTCTGTTGTGCATCTTTTCTTATTATTTTTTACCCAAAAATATATATATATTGTTGAAAAGTATTATATTTTCATTTTATTATAGCTGTACAGTATGTATTTGATTAAACACAATTTGTTACATTTCTTACATTTCATAACATTTAATTAAAACATTTAACATGGAATCCCAAAAAATGTAAACAGAAAAGGCTTCATTTGTATCTATAAGACTTCATGCTGTTCTTTTAGACAAGTTCTTTTTTTTATTTGTCACCTACGTATCGAGTTAGTATCGATACCGAGGTACCAGGGCTGGTATGGTACCGAAGCCAACATTTTGATATCACAGTACCAAAAAAAAAAAGAAACATAGTAAAACCATGGTACATTTCCAAAAAACATGGTACTTTTGTATTGGGTATGTTTTGTAAGGGAAACCTCAGTTGATGCTAGGCTGCACCCTTTTGGCAAAGGCACAAAGTCCACACCTGGGAATCATTTGGGCGGGTTTCAAAAAGTGAGTTTATTAAGGAAAATGACTCATGGGTAATATATTATAATTATTATTGCTGTATTCAGCAGGCACTGTGCTGGATGAAATCAGTAGCAGGTCAAGAGTCTGTCCCCACTAACAAAATGGTAAAACAGTCGTATAATTTTGAGAACCTCGGAGTATCCCGTAAATACCATTCAGCGTCATGGCATTACCATTTGATACCATAACTTCAACATGCTACCACACAGTACTTCTTTGGAAACCAACCAACACACGATTTACAGTATGTACCCTTACGCAAAATACTGAGGTAGTACCATGATATAGTCATGCCAATACCATGGTTCTTTTGATATATTCCATGGTATTCCAAGAAAACCAAAAAAACATTCCTTGTGAAAAAGTAACTTCACTGTACAAAAATACTGTGGTAGTACCATGGTACATTTATGTTCGTGTGGGATCTAAAACATCTCCTCCTCGTAATACTAATATACTACACTTCAGAATTCTCCATTGCAATGGAATAAAGGTTCGTTCACTCGTAGTGTTAAATGACCAACTCTCACTGAACATAAATGACTTCCTGTCTCTTTGTATCTACAAATCGCTGTCTGTGTGAAAACCCGTCAAAGTACTGACCTCAATTTCATTAATTAAGGACGTTTTTGTGCCATTCCAGTGGAACTTGATATATTAAGAGTTTAGCATTAGAATCAAGCCACTAAAAGCTGTTTTTGTCTCCGTTTCTGTCATGAACAGAGCGAGTAAAACCAATTGTTTTTCTAACTGCAGCTTCTAAAAGGCTCAATGAATGTCTGATGGACTGAGCTAATTGAGCGGACAGTGAAAACAGATTTCACGTTAGAGAAGCTAGAGGTTTGTGCAATTTAATCAATGATCGCCGGTGTTGAAGCACTATTTGGCACGTTCCATGAATAGGGTACAAACTAGGACCTCAAAAAACAATTCTTACGATAACTTTGAAAACAGGGTTGAATATGACATTTTTGGTCATTCAAATTAGTTTGAAAATGCCAATTAGGCAGATGAAGGTCTGATAGAAAAGTCATTCTATAGAAAGGTCTTTCTATTGGACAAAGTGTGTGTGTGCAAGCAACCTGTTTTGTGTGTATGTAAGCATGTTTGTGTGTGTGTGAGTTCTTTTTAGTCTGACAGGAGAGTGTTGCATGTTGTAGAGCTCTTGAGTGTGAATGGACACTCTAAACACAGATCCACTTGACTGAGTATCTGCGTGTGGAGAGCTGCAGACATCGGTGAAGTGTTTTGTCGCTCTGGATGACTTGAAACGCTTTTAAACGATGTTCCCACCAATGCACAGAGCGCCTGCAGCCAGACCGGTGCTCTCAACAATTGACCCATTTACGTCTATTCTAATTTCTCCTGGAGGAATTTTAGGAGAACCATCTAAGACAATGCTTTGTTGCTTGGCTGAAACTTGTTAGAAGAAAACAACTTGTCTAGTCTTGTATCTTTAGCTTTTGCTTTGTACTTTAATAAAACCTTGTTTAGATTCTATGACAAAAGGTACCGTCCCGGCCTAGTCCGTGTAACCTGGTCATTCAGCACACTGTAGGCTACCAAGAACTCCACAATACAAACTCTTATCAACAGGGCTTTCTTTAGTGGAGCTCCAGAAACCACTGGAGTGGACAGAAGATCAAAGGGTCACGTCCAGAGAAAATCTAATTATATCTGACATTTCCTGTCTTAAAGGGAAGCCCTTCAGCTGGACTACTGCTTTCCCTCCACTTTGGAAGCCCTCAATGAGCCGTTGCCCTGAGTTACGGTTGCTGAAGAGCCAAGCACGCCAGCGACTAAAGGACTGTTTGTATGACATCCCCAGAGAAAGCAGACGGACGAAGAGTCCTCGTCAAGTTTTGGGAAGTGCAATTTTAAACACTAGAGAGCATGACCTGTGGAAGACTTGCTTAAAGGTCATTTTAACTTTAAAACCACACAATAATGACTCAAACCCTGCTGGAAAAAACAGGTCATACTAGCTGTAGTTGGTCAAGCTGGTCGACTCCTTCAAGCTGTGTTTTGAGACATGGTAATCCACATAAAATAGTTCCCCAACAGCTTGACCAAGGTGATCTACTAGCCCTAACCAGGTTGACCAATGTAGTCTAGCAGGTAAACGTCAGCTTCATTAGCAAGCAGTAACCATTTAAACCAGCTTTAACAAGCTAGAAACTGTGTTAAACTACCTTTATCTGGATTTTCCAAGATGAAACTGAAGACTTTAAAAAGATTAAATTTTTAAATAACAACCTGCAGGACAACTAGGTCACACTAGCTTAAAGTGGTTGAACTGGTCGACCATTTCAAGCTGTTTTTTTGGAACACGGATAACTTGTTTAACCAGTTACCAAACAGCTTAGCCAAGGTGGTCTACCTGCTCTAAAATTGTGTTCCAGGTCAACCTACAAATGGTAGATCAGCTAGTCGGGGCAGCTGTGGCTCAGGTGGTAAAGTGGTCTCAGGGTTGGTGGTTTGAATCCCAACCCACACGACTCCACATGCCGAACTGATCCCCAAGTTGTTCCCAATGCCAGTCTAGCGCCTTACATGCAGCTCTGCCATCATTTGGTGTGTGAATAGGTGAATTAGACACAGTGTAAAGCGATTTGAATACCGCTAAGGTTAAAAAGGCGCTATATAAGTTTCACCAGCAGGAAAACACTTAAAACAAGATGAAACATTTAGCTGATTTTAGAGCGCAGGAGGGCGAGGCCGGGCTGGAACGACGCACGCCCGGTCCCAATCAGCCTGATGGGGTGCTCGATGGATAAAGGTGGCCGGTGACGACAGTTCAAGAGAGAGAGAATTACAGGCAGCTGCCCTGAATGTGTCCATCAGTGGAACAGGGTGCAATGGTGCTTTTGGTGTGTGGCTAGTGGATTCACCAGCTGACATTCACAGCATGCCACACACCACCTGCGGACATCGATGCCAATGCCCGGCCAATAAAAACGGCCTATTAAGTGGTTCAGTGTCTTTCTTTCCACCTAGGTGTCCTGCCATCAGATTACAGTGAGCCGCCTGGAACACCATTTCTTCATCTTTTTTTGAGCTTCCTGCATCACTCTATGCAACCGCTTGTTTATTATCGAAAAATATGGATAAGAAAGTGTGCTGCTCAGTCGGAGTCGTTGACCATCAATCAGTCCTACACCCTCTTAGGTGGACGGCAGCCACTCCTCCCCGGGAAGACCGGAGTCAGACCTCCGACCCCCAGCGGACAGAATGCCCCTCCGCATTTCCGGCGACCCGTGGGGACACTCCTCTGCCCATGGCAGTGGCCATACCACTCCAGGCGTTCGGGGAGTCACTTCCCTCCTCCCCCGTGGACGGCGGTCTTCTCTCGACCCCTTCGTGTTTCTGGGGGAAGGCAGGGCACACCTCCGCCTCTGGCAGCGTCTCCATCATGGCAGGCGGTCAAGGAGTCCCACTCACCCTGGGCGGTCGGGCTACTCCGTCCCCTGGCGGCTGGCAGCGCGCTCCCCAAGGTGGACGGCAGTGTTCAGGACTCCGCGTCGGGCATCCCTCCTCCTTCCAGGGTTTCGGCACCAGTGTAAGTGGGTTACAGGGAAAGGAGGTGGCGAGAACCGGCTTAACAATATAAATAATATTTAAATAAATAAAAAGACACAAATACATTCAGGTTAGCTGCCTGTAATTCTCTCTCTCTTGAACTGTCGTCAACGGCCACCTTTATACCTCGAGCGCCCCATCAGGCTGATTGGCGTTGTTCCGCCCTCCTCCGCTCTTCCCTGATTTTATCTGTATTATCCAGCAAGGAACTTTGTGAACTGAAACACTGTAAATAAAGTCTGAAATGGAAACTTTATAAGAATTTCACAGATGTGTAAAATGGTGATACAAGGAGATGGTCACCTACTCGAGGAACTCTGTGATGTACTTGCGGCTGCATTTGGACCAGGACCAAGGGCTGGTGTTGTAGTTCAGTGTAGGGGCCATCACATGATACTGATGCTTGATTCCAGCCTCTCGACACTTTGGACTGTCGTCATGGGGCATGTTGAACCTTGAACACACATAAATCACAGACTAATCAGATTTTGTAGAGGAGAAACATCAGATGCGTTTCGTCACGCCATGAGAGGATGAGTTATATTGAAACGACTCCTTCTGATGTCCAGAATAGCAATGAATATTTGATGATGTCAGAGTCCAGAGACGGTAAATAAACACAGCTGTGAAATCACACAAACACACTCACAACAAGTACACACTTCAGAAACATCTGTGTTGATGATCAGAAGATCTTGACTCCTCGCTCACATAACTAACACTCAGGACTATGTCTGTGTTGTTTCAGCGTCTTCCACCGAGATGTGACTGTTGTGTTTGGCATCTGTCACTATCACTCGGGAAAGAATCCAGATAATCGAGTGTTAATCCCTTATGATGGACCAGAACACAAAAGAGATCACAGACACCAACATTCAGACTTAACAGCCATCAGTTTTCAGAATTCAGCTCCCAGTTTCTCTAAACCGTTTGGTCTCCTCTGTTGGCCATATTTTAATCAAATTGGAAAGCTCATAGCTGATCCGCGCATTCAAGAGAGTTGAACTTGAATTCTTGAATTGAGCCTGGAATATTCTTTTAATACATGTGGAAATCTGGCCAGACAATGTTCGGCAAGATGGCCGGATTGAAACGATTTTCACCTAAGGAACACATTATTGAAAGATGGAATCAAAGATGACAGTCATCTCAAAAGCCAAACACTTTAAACTTCAGGCCGAGGCCAAACATGAGACATTTATCATCTAAAAAGACACAAAGAATCGCTCTTAATAGTTCAGAATCCCATCTGACCAATGACACACACGTGTGATTTGATTGACAGGTTGTATTGTACTCTAAAGTCATTTTAGGTTTTGGAAAACTGTTGATAGATTTGAAAAGCTGCTTCATTGACAGCGAGTTGGACAGAAAATATCGGCCCACTCCGGCGGACGGAATTCCCTCTGACATTCAGCTGAGAGCGGGCGGATTATCTGTCATTCTTACACACACACACAGATTCACACTGGACTCATTTATAAAACACAAAGACAGACAGAGAGACAGACAGGAAAAGAGACAGACAGATGAGCATGAAACTGAGAGTTTAAGCCTTTGAGCTCGGCCCAGCTTGCGAGAAACAAAAATAATCGTCAAAACATGAACAACTTCAGTCTTGACCAACACAAAATAGGGATCATTTGAAAGTTCAGAAGCTCTTCTTTCCAATGCATGTAGATATTATGACCAAAACTGAACAAGTGCTTTAAAATTTGCAGATAAATGAGAAGTGTTACGTTTTGGTCATTTATTTAACAATTTGCACTGTTCATATTATTGCAATCAGTAAAAACATCAAACTCATCAGATATTCATGTGTCATATGTTGTTGGAAAGCTCTCAGAAGAGTCAAATACAACCAGCCTATTTGTTTTACTCACTGATAAAAATATAGCGAGTAACAGCTAATTATATGTCTTTAACAATTATGTTGGTGTTGCTTATATGCTGCGTTTTCACTTATAAATAGAACATAAAATATCCCATATCATTATTTAGAGTCTGTGATTATCTTTCAATTGAGTCCACACACAAGATAATCAGATGTATAGATCATTAGATAATCCACATGAAGCACAATGTTACATATGACCACCAGGAGATGGTGCCAAATACACGACACAGACTCAATGATGACTCAAATGACACAGAATGAAACTCATTCTGTGAAATCTCATGAGTAAAATCATGTCTGCATGCTATGCAAACCTTTAGTCATTGTTGTGTTTGCATGTGTAATTAGTTCTTATGTACAATTATTATCTTTTATTTGTTTGGAGATGTTTTTGGACACTATGATACATTATATTTGTAATGTTGTAACTTTTGATCGCTTTGACGTATCAACACTAAAATGTCCTCAGATACAGTCGACATGATTAAGATAAAAACAAAAGCAGCTTTTTGGAGCCGCCTTATTTACCCCCAGAGATTTTTAATGACAAATAAGAAAAAAGTTAATTTTGGCTAAATGTTTTGGTGATGTTTCAGCAGTTTCTTAGGCTGAGAGTCTCAGAATGTATCATAATCTATGTAATTAAAAAATCTGAAACAATGATATCAAGCAATTGATTTATTTGTCGAGTTATAAGCCTATAATTTCGGCATGCCACTGCAACAGGAAATCTAAAAACACCTTCAGAGCTTAAAGGGTTAATATGAGTGCTTATTTAGTCACAGACTGCAGATATCAGTATGGCAGTATAATAAGTCGCAACATACGTAAATACTCACTAATGCATTCTTAGTGTATTTTATTGCATTACAGAGCAGTTGCTAGGGTGCTCCAGGTGGTTTCTAGGCAGATTGAGTGGTTGTTTGCGCATTACTATTGTTTTATCATCCTGCACCAGGTGAAAATGTTAAATCTGTTAGTAAAGTAACAGCACATCTCTCCTCAACAAGAAACAACTTGAAGTATCATTCATGTCTGTAGCACAAACGCTGCAGGACGAGTTACACACTGAACATTTAAAACTTAGTATGGGGGGGGCCAGGGTTAGGGTTAGGGTTAGAGGAGAGGAATAGAAATAGTGATGATTGACTAAACACCACAAAACATGAGAGTAATAAATCAGGCATCCATTCATTATTTGCTCTCAGTCAATATGACCTCTGGTCTGTTATTAAAGTGCCGGGGTTTATTATTTGTTGCACCTGTGAGGGGTATGAGTGGGCTTTTGTGTGCTGCGAGAGGGGCTTTCATATAGTAGAGAAACTTACACGTGTCCCAGCTCATGAGCGATGGTGAACGACGAACTCAGTCCGTTCTCCTCGCTAATCGAACAGCTGCGGTACGGGTCGCACATCGTCCCCAACTCTGCCAAACCTTCCAACACAAAACAGAGTTTGATGCAATGGAACGACAGTTTAGCATCACTTTCCGCTGCTTTTCCATCAGAGATACTGTATATGGTTGCCAGAATGTTCTGGTTGGTTACTAGGGGGGTTACTGTAAGGTTAATAACCTTACAGCCAATCAGAATGCGGCTTCATTTGGCTCCTTTAGTCCCTTTATAGACCCCTTTCACAGACTGTGATGATGCGGTTTCACATTATTTAGAAGTGCACATCTAGCATACTTTTCAATATGTTTGTAAACTTATTTAGTATAAACGTACAACATAACACTCAGTTCTATCAGCCTGGCATTAATAAAAAACATACTGGTTAACACAGCTGCTGAGGGAATGAGAACAATTTGGGCATCTTTCTTTTTCAGACTCCCGTCTATTTTTTTCCTCCTCTGGAAAGTCGTGACAACGTACTAGTTTTATTTTTTCTGTTGCTATCGGAGCAAACAGGAATGCAAAAATCACATTTGCTGTGGTTTCCCAATCACCACAATAGAAATGTGCTCTACTTCACTTCCACGTTTCTAACTAGGAAATGTGAAACATGACCATTTGAGCTCTTTAAAAGCGCAGTAACGCAAGATCGCAACCCTAAACACCTGCTGGTGCGGTCAGAGGCCCAGCTCAGTTCAGAGAGCTTGTGTTGACGTAATGTTCACGTTATAAGAGACTCATTCATGAGTCCTGGCTCACAGCTGGTCATACACGGCACACTGATGACAGTCAAATGAACACACAACTGAAAGACTTACTGTGCACATTATCCTTCATAATATCCTCTATATAAAGGCACATGTAACTATCACACAGTTTTGCTGCATCGATTGATGAATTGCAACAGCTCACTGAAACGAAGAGAGTAATAATAATAAATAAATGTGCATAAATATAAATATGGATTGGCTTACAAGTGTGCACAGCACCCATGATTGTCATGAAATAAATTCTGACTGTTGAAAGACACTTTACCTAATGTGTCGCACTTGTCTTTTGCACGGCAGATATCTTCCCTGTGAGAAAAATACACACCTCGTGATACAATCCACACACACACAAAGCAACCAAAAGTACTTACAATATGCATTTTTAGTCGTTTAACTGTAAATATCACAATCAAAGATTTAACTTCAACAGGGAAATGCTATAAGGTCAAAGGTCAAGGTGAGGTCACCTGGTTATAAGCAGCGCGGTGTCGTGATGTGACGGGTGACTGTCGTCCAGAACATTGTGGCTCTGTTGCCACACGCAGAAGTTGTGAAGAATCGATGCGGCATAGAAGTCTATGTTTGGCCCTTCCTGAGAACAACAACACACTTTATGACATTTCACAAAACTTGAGCAACAATAACGCATGGGTGTTTTATGATGTACCTGTTTGTTGTGTATGACGATAAGTTTGACAATCATGATGTTGACTAGGTTTCCAACACTCGGATCTCGGTAGATTGCGGCAACCTGAAACAGAAGCAAACCCACGCTTGGTCAATCACACCCATAAACTAGAGGCGAAGGGTGGGGCCGGGATGTGATTCCGCACACCCGGCCCCTAATCAAGCTAATCAAGCCTCGGAGAGGAATAAAGGCAGAGTGGAGACGGCAGTGCGACAGAGAGAGAGAGAGATTTACAGGCAGCTGTCTGACACCGGTGTGTGTTTGTCTTTTTGTTTCATTTTATATTAAACTATTATTTATATTGTCAAGCCGATTCTCGCCTCCTCCTTTCCATTAATCCCTTTACACTAGTGCCAAAATCCAGTAAGGAGGAGGGATGTGCCGTAGTAGAGTTCTCGCCACTACCATCCACCCCAACGGAGCAGCCGTGGCCATCTGCCGGAGGACGGAGGAGCTTGGCAACCTGGAAGCGGAGCAACAGCCGCCGACCGTGAGGGGAGGAGGGACCGCTGCCAGGAGTGGGGGAGAACCCTACCGTCCACCAAAAATGCGGCGGAGCATTACGTCCGCCAGGGGCTGGAGGTCTGCCTCCGATCCGCCTGGAGAGACACGGCTGTATTCCATTAGAGGGTGGAGGAGTGGCTGAGGACCAAGCTACGGCATATCAGAGAACCGGCGAGTAACTGTTTCTCTCTCTCTCTCTGTCTCTCTCTCTTCCACTGATGCTCCATGTTGGACTTTCCCTCTCTTTTTAAAATGTTTTGTTAATTTGGCATGATCGCCGTTTCGGCATGTAGGTGCCACACTTTTTTTTTTTTTTACTTTACATTGCCTGTTTATTGCATACGGCATACTGCAGAAACAGTTACGAGTAGGGGTGTAATGGTTTATTGTGGCATGTTACATTGTGGTTAAAAAATTTGACGATGTGCAATGTGGAGATGAGACGGTTTTTAACTTTTTTTCTAATACAATTCAATCCAATACACACAACATCCTAAGCCTACGTTGTCACAATCACAGATGAGATGAAGGACCAGGGTGGAGGTTTTAGAGGAGCAGGGTCAGGTGGCCAAGGACCTAGAACAGACCAGGGTGGAGCCGGCGGAACAGACCAGGGTGGATCTAGCGAGACAGACCAAGGAGCAGGGTCCAGCGGCCAGTCAGAAGGCTTAAGGGAAAGGGTGGGGTCCGGTGGCTGGGGAGCGGGATCAGGTGAGGAACAAGGCGGAGCAGGAGGAGAACCCTGAAACTGGCGTGGGCCAAGGAAAACAGGGAGTGGAGCATGGCTCTGTGAAACAGACGTGGTCTGTAATTGGCATGGTGGCAATGATAAGGGAAAAGAGATCTGGGCAACTGGGGACTCTAGGGCCAGAGCTGCTGTGGACTCAGATGGCTTAGAGGTCAGGGCGACTACTGGGAAATGGGTGAGGCCAGTTATGGTCACTAGGCAGATGGTGAGAACAGTAACAGTCGTAATGGGGAACACAGAGGGCTCAAAGTTCAGAGTAGCTGGGAGGGTTTAGAGACCAAGGGCTAATCGCTGGGGAAATAACAGTCTGAATAGTGGCTGCCAGGGAGTGAACAGTGTGAGCGAATGCAGCTGGGGTCTGGACAGGCCGCTCTGGAACAGGGGTGAGCTCGGGGATGACGGCAACCGCTAGTGACTGGACAGACAGAGCAGCGGCCACTGGGCAGAGGGTGAGGTCATTAGTGGCCATAGGGCAGTGATAAGGCAGAGTGGCCACTGGGGACAGGGCAAGATCGTTGGTGTCTGCAGGGAAATTGATGGTTCATCAACGACCTTGGGATACTGGACTGAAGGGGCGGTGGCCACTGGGGACAGGTCAGGGTCAAAAGCGGCTGCTGGGAGTTGGACTGACACACTGACCGCTGGAGGGATGATGAGGTCAGCGGTGGCCACTGGGCAGAGGTTGATGTAAATGGACACCACTGGGCAGCAGGTGAGCTGAGTAATGGCCACTGAGAACCGGGCAGACAGAACAGAGGCCCCAGAGGGCTGGACAGGCAGAGCGGCGGACACTGGACACTGGTCTAAGTGGGCAGTAACCGCAAGTGAGGGGTCCAACAGGGGAATGGCCTCCGAGGCCGGGAGCGCTGCTAGTATCACTGCAACTGACAGACTGAAGAACAAACACACAAAACTGTACACAGAGAGAGCTTAAATAGGCAGTGAGATTAGGAGAGTAATGAGAGAGGGGGCAGGTGTCACAGATGATCAGATGATGGAATAATAAGTGTCATCAAGGTAACAGGCTGGGAACCAAACATGGCACCTGCAAACAAAGAAGAAAGGGAAGAAACAAGGAGGCACAATCACAGCAAGACTGTGACATACGTAACGCTGGCATATATGTGGAAATCGCTTCATTGTACAGAAGGTAAAAAAACGATTGCACACTAGCAGCCACAGGTTCTGTACATCGATGAGTTTGGCTGAAACTGTGAATATTGAAGGTGAAACCAGGAGCGGGTGGGAGACGCCTTTTCAAGGGATCAAATATCCGTTTGAAGCGCGAGCGTAGTCTGCTCTGACTGCACAAGAGAAAATTAAAGTTTACAGACGTTTAATGATAGTGCCATATTAAACTAATATATATAATGCTGAATATTATGTAGAATAATGCTATGGCCGAATATAATCAGTGGTAAAAAGCAGTGGTTAGCACTTTCGCCTCACAGCAAGAAGGTCCTGGGTTTGAGTCCCGGCTCAACTTGTGCCTTTCTGTGTGGAGTTTGCATGTTCTCCCTGTGTTTGCATGGGTTTCCTCCGGATGCTCCGGTTTCCCCCACAAGTCCAAAAAACATGCAGGTTAAGTGAATCGGAGACTCTAATTTGCCCCGAATGTGTGTGAGTGAGATTCCCCCAGGCACTGGGGGTTGCGTCAGGAAGGGCATCCGGCGTAAAACTTGTGCCAATATATATGTGGACTATCATGAACAAACCACAGTCCTGCAACAACATCATTAGGTGTGAATATTAGCCATGTGTTGTGTTGAAAAGTCATTTAACTATAATTTATAAGGGGGGGTGGCTGTGGCTCAGTTAGTAGAGCGGGTCGGCCACTAATCGTAGTGTTGGGGGTTTGATTCCCGGCCCACATGACTCCACATGCCGAAGTGTCCTTGGGCAAGACACTGAACCCCAAGTTGCTCCCAATGGCAGACTAGCACCTTACATGCAGCTCTGCTGTCATCGGTGTGTGTGTGTGTGAATGGGTGAATGAGTCACAGTGTAAAGCGCTTTGAATACGGCTAAGGCTTAAAAAGGCGCTATATAAGTGCAGACTATTTACCATAATTTATATTTGGATGTAAACTCGTTGAGACCCCTGTTGCTTCATATCAAAGAACGTCCTTATTGGTAAAAGATCCTGCAAGTTTATAATGGAGTAAACCAATATCACACACATAATGAAGGCACGGAATCAATAATTGATTAAGCAATGAAAAACTATTCAATTCACTTCAAACACAAGGAGACATTAATGAGATCAACAGATTTTACGAGCTCAAAAACAGATTTGTTTAAAGAGTGGAATCACTATTTCCCCAAGGAGTGTTTTATTGCCCTTTCGTTTAAGTGTCAACTTTGTCCCAAATGTCCTTAAAGTCTCTATGAGGAATTAAAACAGACGCAAATGAGAATAGCTCAGTTCATTGGATGAGAAATGTTCCAGTTCATATTGAGGTCTCTGACTTGATTGCACAGTTTGAGAAATTGTTGATCTCGTCTGAAACTCTAGAGTCTCCGGAGAAACAGGACACTTCAGTAAAAGTCTCCATGTGACCTCCATTTATTCTCAATGCTGTCCTGAAGAATGAACTGAGATATTATTGATTTGAGTTTATTGACAATTGATTCATCTTTAGCAGTTCTAGAAAGTCAATAAATAAAGTGATAGCATACTTACTACTGACATGATTGTTAGTATGTAGTGCTCCAGGTTTCGTCCGTGATGTCGAACCATCTTGGTATCCGCAGTAACCATGAGCTCGACGAAGCGCGGGTAGGACAGGAAGCGCTTTTTGCGTGAATGCGAGTCACTGGGATCGTCTTTAGAGGGAGGCACGTGTTTGTGCATTGTTTCCCGTATCGACGTCACTTCCTCCTCCAGGGTTCTGTTGCCGTGGAGACTGATGTGGTTGTCGCTATGATGTTCTGTTGGAAAAAATAAATGCATGTGTTCAACGTGTAAGTTCAGTTTCATATAAATGAGTAATAAAATGATCTGAATATGTACAGTAGTTACGGCCCTGCTTCTGAACAATCCCAATGTTAGTATTGAGCGCTTAGTCTTGGAAATGGTCATGAAAAACTAAATTCTGCACTATTCTGCAGTGTAGGTAGCGCCAGTACTATGTTAACACTGAAACTGCAAAAAAGAAGTGTACATGCTAAAGCTAGTGAAAAAATATTGCATGCATTTGAAACGTCACTTCCGTTAAATGGTGAATGCTTCCAAGTACCAAAAAACGGTTTAAAGGGATATTTCACCAAAACATGATAATTCAGTCATTGTTTACTCACCGCTGTGTTGTTATAACCTCGTATGACTTTCTGTCTTGTTCTGAACACAAAGGGAGAAATGGTGAATAAATGTTGTGCTCAGTGATGTAAGATTTGATGAGAAACTGAAATCTGATGTATTATTGAGTGTAAATGTTCACTGTTGATCTGCTGTGTGTGTTCATGATAGGACACGAGAGCAACAGTTCACACACCCCTCACGACATTGGGGCGTTCAAGAGAAAACTCGTTGTGTTTATCTAAAAACAGTGATAGAGACGCCACAACACAACTGCACACAAAACACAGAACAGAACTTACTAAACATGTCTGAAGAGTTTGTAGAGGAAGAATTGATGCATTTCTGTGTCCAGCCTTATTTTTTTTAACAGAGTATTCAGAAATCAAACAGAAATATAGAGGAGCTACAGGACGCCGCAGTCACACTGTGTCCTAATCTGACGGCAAACGACACACGATAAAAGGGATATTTTATATGTTAATCAGAGTTTTTGTCCTAACCAGCAGTGACGAGTGACGGGACATTCTAAAGATTGCTTGTTTTCTATTTTCGGCATCACGCGGTTAACTCCGTCCGTGTGAACTGGCCAAAAACTTTCACAAAAATAAGGCTGGACATAGAAATGCATCAATTCTTCCTCTACAAACTCTTCAGACATGTTTAGTAAGTTCTGTTCTCTGTTTTGTGTGCAGTTGTGTTCTGTTGTCACTATCACTGTTTTTAGATAAACACAACGAGTTTTCTCTTGAACGCCCCAATGTCGTGAGGGGTGCGTGAACTGTTGCTCTCGTGTCCTATCATGAACACACACAGCAGATCAACGGTCAGTGAACATTTACACTCAATAACACATCAGATTTCAGTTTCTCATCAAATCTTATCGTATACTTTCATATCAATCATGAGTCTCATGAATAATTAATTAGACGTCAGAATGATACTTTTGTGTTCTTTTGAAGCTTGAAGAGGTGGTCACCATAAACTGCCATTGTATGACATCATCACTGAGCACAACATTTATTCACCATTTCTCCCTTTGTGTTCAGAACAAGACAGAAAGTCATACGAGGTTATAACAACACAGGGCGAGTAAACAATGACTGAATTTACATTTTTGGGTGTACTGTCCTTTTAAATGTTGCATATGGGATGACACTACACTACATGGCTGAGTGCTCAGTGTAGGCTATATTGTAGTGCATAGTGTATAATGTAATTTGTGAAACAGCTACAAAGTCTGATGTAAACGCAGAAATGTGCAAATGAAGTGCAGCACATTTGCCGTCTGCATGCCCGTCTGTGCTGATATACGACCGCATGTGCGATTATGTCAGAGCGGCGCATGCCTCATGCTGGAATAAAGCCACGGCTGACATAAGAGCGTTTCAAACACAACTCCAGCGCAGAGCAGAAATCCCCCTTTGTGAGAAGTTTAACCAGCTGATGGATCATTTGAGGTAAAAAGAGTAGCATGAATATTCTGCTAAACGTCTCGATATGTGTCAAACATTTTTGGAATGACATGAGGATTGTTTTAATTAGGGTTGTCAATCAATACAAATTTGTAATTGAATTAATTAAATGGCATGCCAATTAATCAAATTAATCGGCATATATAAATATTTGACAGCAATCCATTTTAATCCAATGAGTGTCAGACAGACGCTTTTGAAGCTAAAATCTGAGTTGCGCTCACTTTCCACTGCACGCCCGTGTCGCAAGCTGTCTTCATGCTGTCCTTGCACAGGTGTCCTGTCGCCTGTTGCGTGCATCACGTAGCGTTTACCCCGTGATGTACACTCAGGCTTGGTTTATGTGGGAATGCGTGGTGTTGCCTCGTTTGGAGTGGCTGTGCATTCTCTCGTCTTGTTTGTCGGTTGGCATGAGCGTTGTGGAGCGGAGGGAGGCGGGGCCGGTTCGGAATATCACGCGCTCGGTCCCCAATCGGTCTGATGAGGCGCGCGAGGGATAAAGGCGGCCGAATGAATCTGATGCTTTGAGAAGTACCAGTGTAACCATGGTTACAAGTGATCATCTTATCAGAGCGAATGTCACTAACGACAACGGAACTTGCCCCCTTCCCTAAAAACATAAATAAATAAGGAAATGAATAAAAAGACGGATATATGAGCAGGTAAGTAGCATATATTCCGCTGTTGTTTTGACTTATTGAAAACAGTTGTTTTAAAACAAATAGTGTTACAAAAGTTACATTTATGCATTTGGCAGACACTTTTATCCAAAGCGACTTACAGTGCACTTATTACAGGGACAATCCCCCCGGAGCAACCTGGAGTTAAGTGTCTTACTCAAGGACACAACAGTGGCATCTTGGTGGTGCTGGGGCTTGAACCCCCGACCTTCTGGTCAGTAAACCTGAGCCTCAACCACTGAGCCACCACTGCCCCAATAATATGGTTGAAACTATAATAATTAGCTAGCAGGCAAACAGAACAATTAGTGACTGGTTAAGAGATTGTTACCAGCAAAAAAGTTTGCACACTTTATATTAACTTTGCAGCAAACTTGCGGCAAATTGTCCATTGTTGCCAAAGGTTTGCCGGAGGTTCACCACTACTGGCGAAGAGCTGCAAACTTCTGGCAAACATCTGTGGCGAATCAAAATCTCAGTTTCATGTGAAAATAATGAGCTGCCATTTTGTAGCAAGTTTGTGGCTAGTTTAGATTTTTTTGTAAGGGTTTCCATTGCTTTTGAAGGAATGCAATGTGACGGTTGTACAAAGAACATTTATCTTTAACAACGCTATCAAAGTAAATATCAGCCACAAAAAATCTCCCCAATTTGTAACGCCCAATTCCCAATGCGCTCTGAGTCCTCCTGGTGGTGTAGTGACTCGCCTCAATCCGGGTGGCGGAGGACGAATCTCAATTGCCTCCGCATCTGAGACCGTCAATCCGTGCATCTCATCACGTGACTTGTTGAGTGCGTTACCATGGAGACGTAGCGCGTTTGGAGGCTTCACACTATTCTCCACGATCCACACACAACTCAGCACACGCCCCACCGAGAGCGAGAACCACATTATAGCGACCACGAGGAGGTTACACCATGTGACTCTACCCTCCCTAGTAACCGGGCCAATTTGGTTGCTAAGGAGACCTGACTGGAGTCACCCAGCAACTCACGACTCCAGATGTGGTTGTCAGCGTCTTTCCTCGCTGAGATACCCAGGCCCCCATGGGCCTGCCATCTTGATTATTTTGGGTTGAATGAATCGCATAAATGCATCACCTGACAACTAACCTGTCATCTTTTTCAAATATCTTGTTTTTTGTCCACACTACAACGTGAAGACGACATTTTAAATGTATCCACTCAGGACAGCATTTTGCTGGACAAGAATGCCAAAACGGAGTGAAATCAATGCATATCCATACGAAACGTATTAGTGTGGATGTGGCCTAAACTTCTGTCCCGCTGATTTTCTAAATACCGCAGAACGTCTGTGGCAGAGGTCGTCAGATATATCGGTTTTAACGATGCTTATTTCTGTGGTCAATGTAGGTAGACTTTCTAAAAATAAATGCTAGTATTTATGAATACAATAGTAGCCTAAACACATTAAAAACATTATTTATTACAACACAGTTTCAATACACTAAAGTAAAGTTGATTTCACCTAAAAGGTTAGCAATATGATAATGACATTTTTCGTCTAAAATACCTCAGTTAATGTGACTACTGTATAATGTCAGTACATTTTAGTAAGGTAGGGTGATTGTTCGTAAAGCATGATAACTGCACCTTCTAAGGGACTGTTGTTGATTTCCCATCATCATAATGTGACATTTTTTAAAGAATACTATCGATTTTTGGCCTGCAAATATCGATACAATATCACAACGAAAGATATCATGATATATCGATATTTCGATATTTTTCCCACCTCTAGCGCATGGAGGGAAACATACACAGAAGTATCACGTGAATTAGGAAAAAGGATCTAGAACTCTCAGTTGGAGTTTGAATTAACGAGCATTCCGTTGGCCTGTTTGAACATTCCGTCAATGTAAAAATGGATTTTTCCGATATTTGATTGTCTGCCGTGTGAAAACCGTAAGTCCAATCAGTTAGAAAAGACAAAGCATACTGTTCCAGAACAGTCTGAAGGTCTGTACCAAATTTGGTGGATGTAGCCTGAAAGCTCTAGGAGGAATTAGTGTTAGAAATGTTGGTTTCTGCATGGATTTAAAAAAGAAAATTTGAGGAATAAAGGAGCATATTTTCCATTAAATTCGACCAAAATCATTTTCAATGCACATGTATTATTTACTCTAGCCTTGTTCATTCGTGACGAAGGGAAAAACCGTGGTAACTTTTATGTGTACTGTCTGTCACCTGAACTGCATTGACGTGCCCAGTGTTAGATACTTGTGCCATGTCCTAGCCGTGATGTGAGGCGGCGTGGCATGGCATGGCACATCTCGTCCGGTGTGCATCGGCCTTAACAGTATGTTGGCTTTGTCAATCCAACATAATTAAGATATTGTTGCTGAGTCTGCAGTATTTATGGAGATTTTTACAAAACATATTTGTCGGTCACAATCAAGAAATCTGGATGTAAATGGTAAATGGTCTGCACTTATATAGCGCTTTTTTATTAACTTTAGAGGTTACCAAAGCGCTTTACACTGTGTCCCAATCACCCATCCACACCCATCCACATTCACACACCGATGTCTTCAAGAACACGTCACGGTTCCTCTGCCAAGAGTGAAGCATGAGCCAACAAAGCATAAAACGTATCCCCACATATCTCGTGACTACAATCATTTCAGAGATAAACCAACTGTTTGAGCCTCCCTGATCATTTCAGTCAAGCAGAACAGAAACAAAGAAATGAACAAAGAAAAGATGCTCTCCTTGTAGGGATGAAAATGACAAAATGTACTCGTTAATATCTCAATTTCTTTCGCAACTGCAAAGCTGACTCGATTGGAGTTATCAAAGGAAACATCTTCCATGCTCCAAATAGGGCAACTTGCCATTTTGTACCAAGTTCAGACAAACTGGGACAGTTTGAACATGTCCTCTTGTCCCTTTCTTGCTCTCTCTCTCTCTCTCTCTCTCTCTCTCTCTCTCGTTCTCTCTCTCGTATTCTCTGTCCAATCAAAAGCTCAGCCAGGAACTGTGATTTAAATCAAGACTCCCCTTTCAAGCCAGACATAAAGAAGGGAAGGCATGGAGAGTGACATCACTGACCCTCACAAAGATGCCCTTTATGTCGCTGTACAACCTGCTGTGGGCAGAGGAAGGAATCTGCCAAACATAGCCCCTCAAAACCGCTCCAAAACATTCCCGACCGTTCCATGAGGGACATTAGAAAGACCCTCAGTATGAACCACTAAGCGAGAATTAGTGAAAGATGCAGCTTTGCATTTAAAAGGACATTTTTAAAGGCTTTTTTATTCATTTGATAAATGTTCAGAGTCTTATGGCCAAAGTATAATTTGGTGTTCCGCATACCGGGAGGCTGTGACCCACACAGCGAGTGTGTCCGTGTACTGCCTTGTTTGGCGTGTCTTTGTGCGTTGTTGACTGTGCTAAAAGAGAATCACAAAGCAGTCGTAGGGCGCATGCATGTGGTCAAAAGAGTATACTTTGAAAGGCTGAGTGTTCGACCGTGCATGAGACGTTTTGGCGCTTGGAAAAATGAAGTATACCTTTAGAAAACAAGTTCTGTGCAACAAGTCTTTTTCTCATTAAATCTGCTGTTTCACTGTGAAATATGTCACATTATGCAAGGTTAACCATTTTGGGTTGACTTATAGACATATAGCTCAGCTAAATGTTGGTTGTCATTCGATTGGAATTTCTGTGTCTATTGCCCAAGTTTCTTAGGAACTGTTGCTCGGGAAATGTTCCTTAAAACCTTTTAAGCCCAGCTGTTTTTTGTGGTTGGGTTGTAGAACGCTCAGATCAGTCAGATTCATTTCTCACAGCTGTGGCATGCACACAACATGTACAGAACAACACGTGGAATCATCTTTTCCCTGTAAAACCCGAAGATCCCAGTTAATCTCGCTGTCATCGGAGCATCTATTCCAAGTTTAACACTTTTCACACACAAAGTGTTTTGCTCTAAAACTGAGCTAGTGAACGCTCAAACTATGGCGAGATAAAGACCAGCCGTTAAACGGTTCCATATTTAGGCGTTGCTGGCTCTGGCTGGGTGTGTGTGTGTGTGTGTGTGTGTGTGTGTGTGTGTGTGTGTGTGTGTGTGTGTGTGTGTGCCGTGAGCGTGCTGTCTAACTGCCAGGCTTAAACACTCTGGCGTGCGTCTCTGGCACGGACATGCTGCCAGTGGCGAGAGGAGGGGCGGCGGGCGACAGGTGCAAAAGCTTACAGGTGATCACAGTTACCCTGCTACAACAAGATACGGTGATTTACAAGATAAACTGTGTGGACACAGATGGAATAAAACCCAAATTATGAGATTTAACACGTGATTCATTTGTGTATGCAAGTCCAAACGAATCCATGCATAATTGACTCCCATAGCACAACATTCAACAACACAATAATTATATAATTGAGCTTGTGAAATGTGCTGGCCATAAAGACAAGAACATTTTAGGAGAAACATCTGAGACAAAGTTTATACTTCAAAGAAATGTAATAGAGTGTCTTGAGCTATGCAAGAGCAACACTGAAGCAAAACAACTCTTTTGTGGAGCTGAAATATGTTGAAAATCAGGTATCGGTGGTCTATTTCAGACCTGCTAAAGGGCAAATTATTAAACTGATTCAGTGAGGACACATCACTGTTAATAAACTGAAGTGCTGAACACTTTAAATGAATGGCAGACGAGTCTATGAACAGACAGCATGACTCACTTGTCCAGCCGTGACATGCAGAGCTTTGGAAATAGTTTCAGACAACACCTTTAATCTAATACATGCACTGTGCTGTATATCTCAGCAAAACATTGCATTTATAAGTGTTTTTGATTTGCAATGGCACATTTCTTTAAAAATTAACATCTTTGCTGGCATGAGCTCGAATAATTGGTGTTTACTATTTCTCCCATTAGTGTTAGTGATTTGACCGAACCGCTAACAATTAAGTACTAAACATTCAGCATTTAACTCTGCGGCATTTGTGATACTAGTCAGTTACTTCACTAAGAGATCAGACTTGTGATTTTCACCTGGTGGAAGATAAAGGTGAAACAATCCCACAGACTTGAAGTGAAGACTCTTATGACTTGAACCAGTAAGCAATCCCCACTGCATAGCAACCCCCTAGCAACTGCCCAGAATTCCTAGAAATCAGAATTGCAATATCCTAGCAATGTGCTAGTGACCACCCAGAGCACACAAGTGAATGCATAGCAATGTCCTAGAAACCACCAAGAAACCCCAAGCAAACATATAGCAAAGCCCTAGTGACCAGAACACTCTACAACAAAATAGAAATGCCATAGCAACCACACAATACACCCTAGAAACAGCCCTATAGCAACTACATAGAAACATCCTAGTGACCATCAAGAACAACCAAGCAACCGTAAAGCAATGTCCTAGCAACCACTCTAAACACCACAGCAACTGTAAAAGAACACTCAAGTGACTGCGTAGTAACACCCTAACAACCATATAGCAATGGCGTAGAAACTACACAGAATACCTTAGAAACAGCATATCATCACCCTAGTAACCCCACAGTAACATCATAGAGATCATCTAAAACACCCTGGTGATCACATAGCAACCATATAGAAAAGCCCTAGCAACACCTTAAACACCATGGCAACTGTATAACAATGTTCTAGCAACCAGCTAGAACACCCAAAAACCTGAATAGCAAAGCCCTTGCAACCACTATGCAACGTCCTAGTTACCACCAAAAACGCCCTAGTGACCACAGAGCAACGCCCAATCAACCACCCATAAAACCTAACAACCAAATAGCAAAGCCCTAGTGACAGCCATAACACCCTAGAAACCACACAGAACACCATAGAAACAACATAGCAACACTCTAGTAACCACACAGCAACCTACAAGTGACCATCCAGAACATCCTAGTGACCACATAGCAACGCCCAAGCAACCAGACAAAAAACCCTAGCAATCATATAGTAAAGCCTTAGTGACCACCCAAAACACCCAAGTTACTGCAGAGCAATACCCTAGCAGCCACCCAGAACACCTTTGCAACCATACAGCAAAGCCCTAGTTAACATCCATAATGTTCAAGGAACCACATAGCAACCACCCACACACCTTAGCAGCAACAGCATGGCAATGCCATAGCAACCACCAATATCACCCTAGCAACCACCCAGAACACCCTAGCAACAGCATGGAAATGCCCAAGCAATCACCCACAATACCCTAGCAACCACCCAGGATACCCTTGCCACTGTATAGCAATGCCCTAGTGAGCACCCACAACAACCTAGCATCTTGGCAGTGAGTTTTGCGTGGGCAAGCATCACTTACATTGCCATCAGAAATGTAAACATCTAGAGTCTGTATTGCAATTTATTTTCCACACTTGGAATTATGACCTCAACAAAAAATCTACAGTTAAACGTGCAGTCACGACGCATACACGCCACCATTTTCACCAAAGTAGCGGAAATTACTTCAAAGCTTTTAGTAACTGATCATCTGTGTCAGGCGACGGTTATCAGATTGAAGTGGAAGCTCTCTCCGGGCCTGAACTCTTTGATGTGTGACCCACATTCAATGTCACATATTCACAACAGAGATGCAATGGTGTAGAGATGAGGATGCTCCTTTAATGGAGTATTATGGGTTCAATACAAGTTAAACTCTCTACACAGCATTAGCTGCATTATGTCCATTGCTACAGACAATTATTTCACTCAGACTCATGAACTGTCTACACAACAGACCAACTTCTAGAAACGCTTGAAAGGCCGGTGTAAGACGGGTCAGATTGTGTGACCACACACATACAGACAGACTCCTGCAGACAATGAAGAGGGTATTAAAGAGAATCATGTTGCCCTCGGGTCACAGAACGCTCTCTAAACTCCAGCACAGACAATAACCACATCAGCACACAATGAGCCACTTCACAAAACAAGCAAATGAAACAGCCGACAAGTGGCAGATTTATAACAGCACATGAAGTGCTGCACACCAGGACGAATGCAAGAGACCCTTCAGGGTGGCGTAAGAGGAAACTTTGAGGAATCTCAAAAGAGGTTTCTACCACAGAAAAGAGCCCAATCCATAAAAATTCAAATGGAGGATTGGGGCGAATACTTCTTGTTGGATTGTGTGTGATTTTGATGAGATTAATGCTTGTAAGCCAACTCTGTGGAACGTCCGACTGGAGTTGATTTACTTTCATTAGATGAAGAATTTCAATAACTGTGCTCATAATGAAGACACTAATCCTTCAGTAACTGCATTGCCAAACACATGCCAGCATGTAGCGCACAGCATGATAAACCAATGCTTAAAATTACATAGTTAATGTCAAGAACACACTGACACTATAAAAGCTGACAACATTGTTGGATTTCAGCAAAAACAAGCCAGTTATTCAGTTCCATATGGATTGAGACACAATCAACCTCCATTAATGTGCTCTATCTGTGCAACTTTTTAGTTGACATTTCCATACAGGCTAGACAGACTTTATTCGTAGGGCCACATTTGGACGTCACATTTTATGATACCTTGTCATGCAAAGTAGGATGGCACGGGTAGAATCTTTAATTTTTATGAGTAAACATGAATACGCTACCTGGTCAGAATATTACAAAGTCTTTCTAGCAAGTCAGTCCACTGGCGGCCATCTTTGGAACACTCCCGGGAAGCTAATTTCAGTCATGACAGTGCAGCTTATAGCTACTTGAATGGGTTAAGATCCAAATCAAAACAGTTGGTCAAGATTACGATCAAAGGACATATTTCAAATCAGCAGTAAAATCTCATGACAATTGTGTCATAAATTGTGCGTCTTTATTTCAGATTATGCTAACAAAACACAATTTTCCCAGCTTGTATAGCTAATGCACATTCACGTTCTTGAGTTGATTGACAGGCCAAGTCTGTATCTAATAGGGCACTGGCTCTTTTACCAGTAAGATGGGACTTCCATTTCTTCATTAGTTGATCATTCGGCTTTCCAATTTATCCTTCTCATTTTAATAGAAGTGGCGCTTTCCCGTTGAATGTCGCCGATTCGTCCAATCAGGTAGTGCTTTCCCATTGAATGTCACCGATTCGCTCAATAGGCTGGCGCTTTCCCATTGAATGTCGCTGATTCGCCCAATCGGGTGCCGCGTTCCCATTGAATGTCGCCGATTCGCCCAATCGGGTGGCGCTTTCCTGCTGTATGTCGCCGATTCGCGTTTTGGAAATTCCATGACACACAGCGAATCAATGTCAGTACAAAAATCAATTACATGAATCTGGGGGCAGGGCAAGGAGTCAATACACCTATAAATGCAATTCAATTTTGTTGCACTCCGCCTAGCGATTTTTATCATAACAGCAATTTCTGTGTGATCGCCCCATAATGGCCAACTCTGTCCAACTCCTCAAAATGGATTTTACACATTCCTATCCAGCAAACACATGTAAACACCCTTATAAAAGAGTTGCACAAACATATTTCAACTATAGCGATTGCTAAAGTCCATTTGCAGTTTGTAAGGCAGAAACGTAATGCTGTTACCTGAGACGGTGCATGGCTGCATGTCAGGTGACTTCCTGTTCGCGTCATGTCTGTAGACGAGGTGAGGTTTGTTATGTTCTTCATCATATTCCTCTCCATCAGTGCTCAACAGCGGCTCGAGGAAAAACTGTCCGCTGTGCGTCGTAAACGTACCAATCTGCGTAAACAAGACAAACACGACAGAAAAAGTTAAATCATTGTTTGGTATCCATGAATATCCATAGATAGACCATACAGTTATGCTCATGAGATATAATACTTGGTGGAAAAGTTGTTTATTAGTTGTATTAACCAAAACATGGTTAAACAAACCGCTATTTTACTGGCTCAGGTGGTGAAGCGGGTCAGCCACTAATCACAGGGTTGGCGGTTCGATTCCCAGCCCACATGACTGCACATGCCGAAGTGTCCTTGGGCAAGACACCGAACCCCAAGTTGCTCCCAATGGGCAGGCTAGCACCTTACATAGCAGCTCTGCCGCCATTGGCGTGATGAGACACAGTGTAAAGCACTTTGAAAACCGCTAAGGTTAAAAAGGCGCTATATAAGTGCAGACCATTTACCACAGACAAATGTGGATGTAATGTAAAGCAGGGTTGACTGGCATTTCACATTAAATATACCTAAAGGCCAACTGGAAGCACGCGTTATCGCTATGGCAACACCATCAATCACAGAAGCGCTTGTATACATCCAAGAGTCATTATGTAAGAACCGAATGCCTGTGGAAGTTTTACGATACTGTATGGAAATCATCAGTGATAAACATACTCACAACTAATGAAGTGGAAACAGGATTTGGTTTGTTTGAACAAACAGACAATTTTTTGCCATGCACTCAATTAGTTTTCCACAGTTCAGCGTGTGTGTGCATGTAAAAGAGTGAACGATATGTTGATGAGACCACAGGGACGGTTGTTAAACACTCAATGTACTGTATGTGCAATAAACATGATGTAGAAATATGATTCAGGGTTTTGGTTTGCATGTGAAGCACAAATTCAGAGGTGTCCATCAATTCCACTTTCTGTCAATCACAAATGACATCACTGGCCCCGTATTTGTTTTGCCCCCAGAAACACGTGAGAAAATGTCATTTTCTGTCATCTCTCCCACAGCATGACCTTCAAAAACAAAATACAGCCTTTCAACAGGCTGCATGAAATAGATCTCTCGATTACACCGAGCTCTGCGCTGCATGTGTCAGAGCACCATTTTGTTGCTCTTTCAGATCGTTGGTGCTTGATTGTAGGCAGAGGCACGTGACACAGTTTTGATTGACATCAGCTCATCTCTTACAGAGCAGTGGAAAAGTTCTGCCATATTAATATGATGTCACTCAACAACAGCATTCATCAACACCAGTTTTTCAGGATATTACACGCTGGGATGTGACGGTGAATATTTCCATCAACACAAAATAAAATGACTCTGACAGGTAAACACATCCGCTTGCAGCCTTGGGGATGGAAATATGTCATAACTTTCCCTTTACATGTGTACTCAGAAACAAATGTCACAAATCTGCCAGAATACAGTTACACATACTGTAAACACACATGATGAGACTCGACTTAAACAGTCTCACCTTGATTAAAAAAGTACTGTGGTGGTGCCTTGGTACATTGATGGTATCAGAGGGTAATACTATGGTACTTTGATATATGGTTGAATCATATTTCACCCCAAAATCAAAAGCATTAAGAAATACACATTTTGTTAGAGAAATTTGGGGGTAAAATGTATTTAATCATCACGAAAATAATGCACAGAATATGGTCCTAAAAATCTTTTTTAACCCCAGTGTAGCAGAATTGCAACGTTTGTTTAAAGCGATTAAATAATGCCTATTTTCTCAATTAAAAATGGTAAAAACTAAACAAACTTCACGTAACGGTAGCTGACACTGAACGGTCACAATCGGTGTTGTGTATGTAACAAAAAGTAATCCATTACAAATGACTGATTACTTCTCTACATTTGTAATCAGATTACTTTATTACTTACTTTAAAAAGTAATCACATTACTAGCTACTTCAGTTTTTAGTTACTTTCTAAAACATTTTTGAGCAGAGGAGGACGGGGCCGGGCTGGAACAACGCACGCCCGATCCTCAATTAGCCGGTTGGGGGCGCGCGAGGGATAAAGACAGCCGGTGACGACAGTTCGAGAGAGAATGACATGGAGCTGCTCTGTGTGTTTATGTTTGTGTGTTTTCCATTCAGTTTATTATTAAAACTATTATTTATATCGTCAAGCCGGTTCTCGCCTCCTCCTTTCCCTTAACCCCTTTACACATACGTTTCTAGTTTTTCTGGTTAACAAATTCGAAATAATGTCTATATTATGTCTATACATGCTCGTTGGCTGTCAAAAACGTAAAGAGACATACATATGAACATAACTCGTTTTTTTAAAGTATTCTGCATAAATAATATTATTTTAACCCCAGTAATGTAATTCAAACTGAAACCCAGTAACTGTAATCTGATTGCAAAAATGTAAATGTAGTGCACTACACTACTTTGTTCCTTTAAATTGTTTACAGTAATTAATTACTTTGTAATCAGATTACACCCAACTGTATGACTGCCATTGTTTGCTAAAGTCACACTAATTTTACCCCAAAACAAAATAAAAATCTAGATTTTATAATCAACGGATACTTTTAAAGAGGAAAGAAATACAGTACATCATCAATATGCATGCGTAGGTCTCTGAGGGTTATGCACAATATATATTTGGGGTGAAATATGAGTATTGTTATGTGATATTCAGACATATACCATGATACTGAATGATATTCATATAGCACAGTTTTTATATGGCACTCTATGTTACTTTAAAGAGTACTATGGTGCAGTACAATGTCTAAAATTCCCATGGTGCTTTTTGGTACTTTGTTAGTGAAACCTGATACAAAGTCAAATCTGAAATCTAGTATGGCAGTAAACTTGCTCCTTTAGTTTTCCTGTAAAAATCCTCAAGCACATCTAGAGACATGATGCCAAGTTTAGGGCATCAGAGAGTGATCACACTAAAAACATTTAGTTACACTGTGTCTCTGTGCACAAATGCATTCAAGGCCATCAGATGAATACAGTGTGTACTACAGTTTATTACACTGAAGTGTGGACAGACGCTGTCAGCCGAGCCATCCATACTACAGCCTGGCATCATTACTTGCGGCACTCATAATATCAGCACATCTGAAAGACTTGGCGAGATCATGGCGCATGAGAAATTCATATTCAGGAGGTAATTAACTAAGAATAAGTATGAGAATTCTGAACTATAAATTGCGTAATGACAGTTCTGAGACATCAAAACAATCTATTTGGATTAGGGTGTGTTTTGCTACAAACCAAGATAAAACCCCTTCCTCTGGCCGTTTACGACATTTCCCGAGATCCTGACTTCCTGTCACAGTGCTCTGAAATGTGATGAATGACTCGCTGACGACCTCATAACCTCATCAGAGATTAAACAAGGAGGCATCAGTCAGTGGTCTGACGCCTTGCAGCTATGCACCGTATTTACTGCAGCAACTAATCACCTCGCCTAAGACAACTAATTAACAAACGACTGAATGCAAATGGGTCAGGAGCGCATCCTCAAAAGCAGCGCAACAAAGAGCATCACTGCACGGTTGCCCGAAGTCAATTAGACAACACAGGATGATTTTAAGACCTCACAAAATCAATGTTACAATCTTGTGAATTTTAGATCATGTCCGTTATTTTAAAGTTCATCTATACTATCATATTATCATCTTGCATCACACTAAATCCCCTGATGTTTTCTGTGACTTAAACCACTACACAACAGCACTCGTGTTCTCAGATTGTGGTGATGTTGTGAAGAGTATAACGTGTGATACTCACGAGTCCAGTGCAGAGACTGAAGACAGCGTGATGTTCTGCTTGAGAGTCTACGTGTCCTCTGAAGAAGCAGTGTCGCAGGTCTTCAGCGTCTCTTCCATTCTCTTCCTCTCCCAAATGAAGAACCGTGTATGATGGAGCAATGAATCCAGAGTCTTCTGTGAGGTTCAGATGAAAGCTCTGTCCAAACGCCTCAATCCGGTAATGAGCCCTCAAACCCGAGAGGTCTGCGTCTGTGCTGCGCCTCCTCCTGCGGTAATGCAGCTGGTGCGGGAACGACTCGCCAAACTCATTCAAACGCACTGGAGTGATGATGTCATACGACGACAGCTGACTGATGAAGCTTTCTGAAACACACACCAGAGAAAATGATAATATGAGATATTTCCATCTATCTATCTACAGTGGCAAGAAAAAGTATGTGAACCCTTTGGAATTATCTGGTTTTCTGCATTAATTGGTCATTAAATGTGATCTCATCTTCATCAAAGTCTCAAGTATAGACAAACACAATGTGCTTAAACTAACAACACACAAACAATTATAATCTTTCATGTCTTTATTGAACACATCCCATTAAACATTCACAGTGGTGTGGAAAAAGTAAGTGACCCCTTGGTTTTAATAACTGGTCGATCCTCCATTGGCAGCAATAACCTCAATCAAGCCTTTCCGATAGATCTGGATTTGACCCGCACAATGTTCAGAAGGAATTTTGGACCGTTGTTCCTTACAGAACTGCTTCAGCTTATATTCTTAGGATGTCTGGTGTGAACGGCTCTCTTGAGTTCATTCCACAGCATCTCTATTGGTTTAATGTCTGGCTCTGACTGGGACACTCCAAAAGGTGAATTTTGTTTTTTGGGTCATTCTGTAGTGGATTTACTTTGATGTTTAGGGTCATTGTCCTGCTGCATCATCCGACTGCTTCTGAGCTTCAGCTGGCACACTGCAACCCTGATATTATCCTGTAGGATATCTTGATAATCTTGGGAATTCGTTTTTCCCTCGATGATGGCCAACGGTCTAGGCCCTGAAGCAGCAAAGCAGCCCCAAATCATGATGCTCCCCCACCGTACTTCACCATTGGGATGATGTGTTCATGTTGGTATGCGGTGCCCTTTTTACGCCATACATAGTGCTGCGTGTTCTTCCCAAACTAATTCAACCTTAGTTTCATCAGTCCACAAAACCAGTAGTGTTGCGCAGTGCCAAGGTGGTCTTGGCAATCTTCAGGCACACAGCAATGTTTCTGTTGGAAAGCAGCGGCTTCCTTTGTGATGTCCTGCCATGAACAACATACCTGGTTAATGTTTTCTGTATAGTCGACTCATGAACAGAGATGTTAACCAGTTCCAATGATTCCTTCAAGTCTTTATCCGTCATCCTAGGGTTAATTTTTACCTCATTGATCATTCTGCGGTGTTCGCTTTGAGTCATCTTGACTGGACGGCCTCTTCTGGAGAGAGTACCTATAGTACTAAATCACCTCCATTCATAGACAGTTTGTCTAACTGTGGACAGATGAATATCTAACGGCCACTTCAAGTGAGAGTACCTATAGTACTAAATCATCTCCATTTATAGACAGTTTGTCTAACTGTGGACAGATGAATATCTAATGGCCACTTCTAGTGAGAGTACCTATAGTACTAAATCATCTCCATTTATAGACAGTTTGTCTAACTGTGGACAGATGAATATCTAACGGCCACTTCTAGATAGAGTACCTATAGTACTAAATCATCTCCATTTATAGACAGTTTGTCTAACTGTGGACAGATGAATATCTAACGGCCACTTCTAGATAGAGTACCTATAGTACTAAATCATCTCCATTTATAGACAGTTTGTCTAACTGTGGACAGATGAATATCTAATGGCCACTTCTAGTGAGAGTACATATAGTACTAAATCACCTCCATTTATAGACAGTTTGTCTAACTGTGGACAGATGAATATCTAACGGCCACTTCTAGTGAGAGTACCTATAGTACTAAATCACCTCCATTTATAGACAGTTTGTCTAACTGTGGACAGATGAATATCTAACGGCCACTTCTAGTGAGAATACCTATAGTACTAAATCATCTCCATTTATAGACAGTTTGTCTCACTGTGGACAGATGAATATCTAATGGCCACTTCTAGTGAGAGTACATATAGTACTAAATCACCTCCATTTATAGACAGTTTGTCTAACTGTGAACAGATGAATATCTAATGGCCACTTCTAGTGAGAGTACCTATAGTACTAAATCATCTCCATTTATAGACACAGTTTGTCTCACTGTGGACAGATGAATATCTAATGGCCACTTCTAGTGAGAATACCTATAGTACTAAATCATCTCCATTTATAGACAGTTTGTCTCACTGTGGACAGATGAATATCTAATGGCCACTTCTAGTGAGAGTACCTATAGTACTAAATCATCTCCATTTATAGACAGTTTGTCTAACTGTGAACAGATGAATATCTAATGGCCACTTCTAGTGAGAGTACCTATAGTACTAAATCATCTCCATTTATAGACAGTTTGTCTAACTGTGGACAGATGAATATCTAACGGCCACGTCTAGTGAGAGTACCTATAGTACTAAATCATCTCCATTTATAGACAGTTTGTCTAACTGTGGACAGATGAATATCTAACGGCCACTTCTAGTGAGAGTACCTATAGTACTAAATTCCTCCATTTATAGACAGTTTGTCTCACTGTGGACAGATGAATATCTAACGGCCACTTCTAGAGAAAGTATCTATAGTACTAAATCATCTCCATTTATAGACAGTTTGTCTAATTGTGGACAGATGAATATCTAACGGCCACTTCTAGAGAGAGTACCTATAGTACTAAATCATCTCCATTTATAGACAGTTTGTCTAACTGTGGACAGATGAATATCTATCTATCTATCCGTCTATCTATCTGTCTGTCTGTCTGTCTGTCTGTTGGTCAGTCTACAGGTGTCTAAGTAGAGGTGAAGCTCTGCATATTAACCATCAATGTCCCACTAACGGTAGACAAACAGAAAATGTCACAATACAAGATATTTTGTTTTATTTTTCTAAACCGAACAAACTGCTTTTTGTCAGATGTTCTGTTTGTGCTTTCCAAAAAGTTAAGTAAATTGCACTTCTATAAAAGTTATCTAATACAAAGAGTTTTTTTTTTACTGTATCTTAAGTGTCCAAACACTTAAACAGACAGCCATACAAAATACTCACTATACAGAATGCACAAAATACTTTAAACAATAAAGGGTAATTTTAAGTCACAACATACAGAATGTAGAGCATACACAGTATGCACTAAATATATATAATACACTGTATATAATTCATATAAACACTGTTTAGAAGCACAAAACCATTTTATACCAAAAAGTGCAACTTTAATTCCAGAGAAACCAGTGCAAGTCTTCGCCATTCCAGAGTCTGCAGTTATTCACAGGTTCTCCTTTATTCATCATGTAAACAGTTTCTTACCTTGTTTCGGGTGCAGTTTGAAAGTGTGCGCGGTGCGTAAAAGCGCGGAGAGGTGCCACACGAGTGCCAGCAGCCGGAGCGCAGGAAACCGCATGATTCTCCCGGCGCTCCTCTCTTCTGTTCTCCGGGACTGGAGCGTCTTTACCGGCTCTCCTCCGTCAGCAGCAGCGCGTCCGATCCACCGTTAAAACACTCGCGTCCACTCCGATCATTTCGCGCACGGATTCGCGGCTGTGAGTGTGTGTGTTTGTGTGTGTGCGCGCTCGCGCTGGACGGACCGCTGCCAACAGGCTTTTTTCGCTCCTTGGCTCTCCATAGGACACCCCCCCTAAACACACACACACACTTGGCACGCCCCCTGCACCACTGCAGTGTCCAAACTCAAAAATGAATTACATCAAATCAAAGTTTGCACAATGCCGCCTGCAGCAGTGAAACATCCAGTAAAATTAAGAGTCAGACGAAAATGTCATAGCTTTAAACAATAAGCTTAATAAATGAATAAAATCTAATCTCAGTTCATTTAGTCAATGCAGCAGCACTGATTGCTGGCAGAGATATGGTATGCCTAATATGTTTATTAAAAACACAAACATAAAGAGTTAAAGTTAAAATGTAAGATGTTTGCAATCAAATCAAGTTTATTGACTGTATGATTGCTGGCAACAGAATGTTATTTAAAAATACAATAATGCAAACTTTAAAGTTGTTGCTACAATGAAACAGAGAATATTAATATAGACCTAATTAACTATTTATGTTTTTGTTTAAAAAACAAATGTGTAAACTGTGTGCCATGAGTGTGCTGTTATTCATTTGTTAATCTTATATTAATCAAGCCAATGTAATCAGAACAATGACCCACATAAACATTTAATCTCTTAAAAATACTCTAGGTATATTTATGTCAGAAACAGGGATTCATTGTTTAGAAACACAAGCTTGATTGTCTCTCATTAGTGATGGAAAGATCTTTTGATGTGTAAAATAATAACGAATCATTTTTTTGAATCTGCTATGAAGTCATTTTATCATGTCATTTCTGTCCGTGTGCTCAGTTAAACACACTTATGGTTGTCTTATCTTATTAGCTGTGAGCTTAATGACTTAATGTTGCAGTAAAAGGTTGTAAAGATTACTGCACATTCGTCCTGTGTGCTGTGAATGGATTTACGAGGGAGGAAAGAGTTTTGAGATTATGAGATATGAGGGATGTTTTCCTAAGATTATTATTGCTGTCCTTGAGGAGAGATTCTTACGCAAACTGATGAAACTACTGGACTAATTCACCTTTGCTTCTCTGAATACATGTGTTGTCTGTGCCACAGACTGGCTCATTTCATTTTATAACATTTAATAAAAGCATGTTGGCTCACAGAAAACATAAATGTGTCGTCCTATTCCTCGGGCGCTCTCTAATTTGGTTCAAGTCAAGTCAAGTAATTTTTATTTGTGTTGGGCATTTCACAACACGTGACATCGTTTCAAAGCAGCTTTACAGAAGATCAAGCATTAACAGAAGATAAAACTATCTAGTTCCCCTCTGACTAACCCCACCCTAACCCTAAACCAGACTCACTGTGGGGGCCAGTTCCCCTCTGACTAACCCCACCCTAACCCTAAACCAGACTCACTGTGGGGACCAGTTCCCCTCTGACTAACCCCACCCTAACCCTAAACCAGACTCACTGTGGGGGCCAGTTCCCCTCTGACTAACCCCACCCTAACCCTAAACCAGACTCACTGTGGGGGCCGGTTCCCCTCTGACTGACCCCACCCTAACCCTAAACCAGACTCACTGTGGGGACCAGTGCCCCTCTGACTAACCCCACCCTAACCCTAAACCAGACTCACTGTGGGGACCAGTTCCCCTCTGACTAACCCCACCCTAACCCTAAACCAGACTCACTGTGGGGGCCGGTTCCCCTCTGACTAACCCCACCCTAACCCTAAACCAGACTCACCCTGGGGGCCAGTTCCCTGGGGGCCAGTTCCCCTCTGACTAACCTCACCCTATCCCTAAACCAGACTCACCCTGGGGGCCAGTTCCCCTCTGACTAACCCCACCCTATCCCTAAACCAGACTCACCCTGGGGGCCAGTTCCCCTCTGACTAACCCCACCCTAACCCTAAACCAGACTCACTGTGGGGGCCGGTTCCCCTCAGACTAACCCCACCCTAACCCTAAACCAGACTCACCCTGGGGGCCAGTTCCCCTCTGACTAACCCCACCCTAACCCTAAACCAGACTCACTGTGGGGGCCAGTTCCCCTCTGACTAACCCCACCCTAACCCTAAACCAGACTCACTGTGGGGGCCGGTTCCCCTCTGATTAACCCCACCCTGACCCTAAACCAGACTCACCGTGAGGGCCAGTTCCCCTCTGACTAACCCCACCCTATCCCTAAACCAGACTCACCCTGGGGGCCAGTTCCCCTCTGACTAACCCCACCCTATCCCTAAACCAGACTCACTGTGGGGGCCGGTTCCCCTCTGACTAACCCCACCCTATCCCTAAACCAGACTCACCCTGGGGGCCAGTTCCCCTCTGACTAACCCCACCCTAACCCTAAACCAGACTCACTGTGGGGGCCGGTTCCCCTCTGACTAACCCCACCCTAACCCTAAACCAGACTCACTGTGGGGGCCGGTTCCCCTCTGACTAACCCCACACTAACCCTAAACCAGACTCACCCTGGGGGCCAGTTCCCCTCTGACTAACCCCACCCTATCCCTAAACCAGACTCACTGTGGGGGCCGGTTCCCCTCTGACTAACCCCACCCTAACCCTAAACCAGACTCACTGTGGGGGCCGGTTCCCCTCTGACTAACCCCACCCTAACCCTAAACCAGACTCACTGAGGGAGCCGGTTCCCCTCTGACTAACCCCACCCTAACCCTAAGCCAGACTCACTGTGGGGGCCGGTTCCCCTCTGACTAACCCCACTCTAACCCTAAACCAGACTCACTGTGGGGGCCAGTTCCCCTCTGACTAACCCCACCCTGACCCTAAACCAGACTCACCGTGAGGGCCAGTTCCCCTCTGACTAACCACACCCTAACCCTAAACCAGACTCACCCTGGGGGCCGGTTCCCCTCCGACTAACCCCACCCTAACCCTAAATCAGACTCACTGTGGGCGCCAGTTCCCCTCCGACTAACCCCACCCTAACCCTAAACCAGACTCACTGTGGGGGCCAGTCCCCCTCTGACTAACCCCACCCTAACCCTATACCAGACTCACTGTGGGGGCCGGTTCCCCTCTGACTAATCCCACCCTATCCCTAAACCAGACTCACCCTGGGGGCCGGTTCCCCTCTGACTAACCCCACCCTATCCCTAAACCAGACTCACCCTGGGGGCCAGTTCCCCTCTGACTAACCCCACCCTAACCCTAAACCAGACTCACTGTGGGGGCCAGTTCCCCTCTGACTAACCCCACCCTATCCCTAAACCAGACTCACCCTGGGGGCCAGTTCCCCTCTGACTAACCTCACCCTATCCCTAAACCAGACTCACCCTGGGGGCCAGTTCCCCTCTGACTAACCCCACCCTAACCCTAAACCAGACTCACTGTGGGGACCGGTTCTCCTCAGACTAACCCCACCCTAACCCTAAACCAGACTCACCCTGGGGGCCAGTTCCCCTCTGACTAACCCCACCCTAACCCTAAACCAGACTCACTGTGGGGGCCAGTTCCCCTCTGACTAACCCCACCCTAACCCTAAACCAGACTTACTGTTGAGGCCAGTTCCCCTCTGACTAACATCATGAATATAATGTAAATATTACTTATTTATAGTTCAAGTCATGCTTTAACATTATTAAACTAAGTAAGTGTTAAGGGTCAGTGTTTAAACATAGATTGTGTATGAACTGTAAGATTAATGATTAATGTCTTTGAAGTTCATCCTGGATTAACTGCAGAAGTTCACATAGATGCAATTGTCCTTGTTAATTGGCTGATGAAGCTTTTGTTGGCAATTCATTGATTGTCTATGTATTCCATCATAAGAGTGTAGTCCATCAATAGACGGATGCAGGCAGAGATCAGTGAGGTGCATCGCAGTTCAACCTGGCAGGTGAGGTTCGATGGGGACCATCCTAAGTCCAAGGTTCAGACAGTGGCATATGAAATATCCCGTGTCTTATGCTTGGAGTTGGCATCAGTTCATCCTCTGAAGTCCATCGTAATAGACTGAAGTGATATTTAGCACGTAGCAGTGGAGTCCAACACAAAGCATGAATGGTGCTGGATCCAGCCAGTTCTGGTGACCTCAGGATAGGAGTCCTGAGGTTGAGACAGAGAAACATATCAAATAATATAAGCGAAGATGACATTCAATTTATTGCAGTATTATAGATCATGATCAAAACTAAAGCAGCCTAATTGTGGGTTGGAGGATAAATTAGGTGTATGCTTGGGTATATAGATGAGTCTTTAGTCTAGACTTAAACTGAGGGAGTGTGTCTGCATCCCGAACAGTGCAAGGAGTTAATAATATTAAGAAGAGGTTCTGAAATTACCGGAAGTACCTCTTTTAAGAGCTTAGTTGGTATTGGATCTAACATACATGTTGTGGCTTTTGATTTTTGGATAGGTTTTGTTAGCTCTTCATGACCTATGACAGCGAAGGTTTGAAGTTGCACGATAGGAAAATAATGAGACACTGTTTTCTGAGGCGCTATGACAGTCGATTGTATAATTTCCATATTCATTCTGATTATTTAAATTTATCAGTAAAAAAAGTTCAAAAAATCAGTTGCTTCTGGTTTCGGCAGATTTAACTACAGCAGCCTAATTATGGGTTGGAGGTGTATGTCTGGATAAATCGAGTCTTTAGTCTAGACTTAAACTGAGAGAGTGTGTCTGCATCTCGAACAGTGTTTGGGAGACCATTCCATAGTTTAGGAGCCAAATATGAAAAGGATCTTCCTCCTTTTGTGGATTTTGATATTCTAGGAATTGTTAACAGGCCAGAATTGTGTGATCGTAATGATCGTGATGGAATATAGTGTGACAGAAGATCACTTAAGTACTGCAGAGACCATTCAAAGCTTTGTACGTAGTTACAGAATATTAAAATTAATACTGAATTTAACAGGTAACAATGTAACGATGATAAAATGGGGCTAATATGATCATATTTCTTGGTTCTCGTCAGCACTCTGGCTGCTGCATTTTGAACCAATTGAAGTTTATTTATTGATCTTGCTGGACATCCTCCCAGTAATGCATTACAGTAATCTAGTCTTGAGGTCATGAACGCATTAATTCGTTTTTCGGCATCAGCAACAGAGAGCATATGCCTTAATTTAGCAATATTTCTGAGGTGGAAGAATGCTGTTCTTCAAACATTTGTAATTTGATTTTCAAAACACAGATTGGTATCAAATATAACACCTAATTTCTTCGCTGTTGAAGATGATGTAACAGTACATCCATCTAGAGTCAAATTATATTGTAGCGGCTTATTTTTTGAGTTTTTTGGTCCAATAATTAGAACCTCTGTTTTGTCAGAATTGAGTAGAAGGAAATTTCTGGCCATCCAATCTTTGATATCATTGATGCACTCTGCTAATGTGGAGAATTGTGACAGTTTGTCGGGTTTCGAAGAAATATAAAGTTGTGTATCGTCGGCATAGCAGTGGAAACTTATTCCACGATTCCTGATAATATCTCCCAGGGGAAGCATATACATGGAGAAAAGCAGAGGCCCTAAAACTGGTTCCATTCCTGGCTTAATGTACAATATTTATGTTTACAGCTGTGTCAGTTCCCTCAGGACACTTATTAGTGTGTGTTAGTTTGTGCTTTAAACGTGTACTTGGTCTCCGGCTTGTTTCCAAATAAACGAGGTTGATAGCGTGGCCTGTAAACCGTTCTTTAATGCAGCACATACTGTATGAGGATGCTCATTAGAGAGAGATCTAATGATGCTTTTCTCTCAACCAGATGTTTTTCTAAATGAGATGATCATGACCAGCAGGACCTTCTGCCTCAAACCACACAACATCTGTCTGAGATGATGACACATCATGACTGTGTTACAATTCACAGGGTCCCTATGCAGTGTTCACTACTCCCTACACTATACACGATTATATGTTTAGTTGCATTTTATTTTTTACATGTAGCACTGTTTTTCCTAATAACAGTGAGAATCAAGCATGGATTATGTCGGTGAAACTTTAATCGCAATCTTTTGCGCTCAAAGCGTCTCAGCTCTGTGAAGTCTTTGCTTGACTGACTGCATGACAATCGTCTTACCTCCATCACCGCTTGGTGTCTATGAACTCACACGATGGGTTTCATGTTGTGGTGCTCTGGGACAATCGCAAGCTTCCAACCTTCTCACTTGACCTTTGACACCAGGGGTTACCCCTTAAGTGACCTGAGGGTGGCCCCCAGCAGGACCTTGGGAAACAAGGAAACTGTTTGTTGTAAGATAGGGGCTTCATGGTCTAGAGTTCAAGTTAACAGCTGGTCTAGCATCAGTTTGAAACATTGCAGTACATAATGTCTTAAAATATTTGTATTTTCATGAATTTTGAAAGTTTCATGAATGTACACTGTTGTAAATTTCCTGGTCATATTTAACCTGAAATCAATACAAAAAAATATGAAATTATATTTTGCATAAAGAAAATAAAGACTATATTTAGGGCTATTAAGAGTTTTTCCATTGTGACATTAGTTTCAGGACACCTGTAAAAAGAGTGTAAGTGACCTAGCAATAGTATAGTATTTGAAATATTTCTTATATCTAAATAAATATAGCAAATTGTACACAAACACCAAATGAATTGAAAATATGACTTTAGTTTTTATAAAAAGTGCAAAGTAGTCCTGATTTTAACACTTTTTATGGATGGATGGATGGATGGATGGATGGATGGATGGATGGATTTGGATGGATGGATGGATGGGATTGATGGAAGGATGGATGGATTTGGATGGATGATGAATGAATGAATGAATAGATGGACAGATGGATGGATGGATGTATTTGGATGATGGATGGAGAATGGATTGATTGGACAGATGGATGGATGGACGGACGGATGGATGTTGGGGTTCCTGTTTCAATGTTCCGTAAATGTAAGTCTATAGGATGTTTGGGATATTTGATCATCTGCTGCGTGAAAAACAAAATTCAGATCGGTTACAGAAGTCATAGAAACTCGAATCAGACCAGTATGAAGGTCTGTACCAACTTTGGTGGATGTAGCTTGAAAGCTCTTCGACGAGTCACATTCAGAAATGTTTACATTTTTAGGTATTTAAAAAAAACAAGTCTGTAGAATAACAGCAGGCCTATTCAAGCAACGCAATTAAACTTAAGGGTATTTTCTCGACTATGGGAAGTTTTCTGTCCCCTATTATTTCAAATAACATTTATGAAAAATACTTCAGGATTTAATTGTCATTAATTTCAGAATGGTCTAATATTTTTGAAGCCCACTGTATAACAGCAATTCACAGTATCTCACAGCAACACTTCTGTCTTCATACTTCAAAAAGAGAAAAATACAAAAGACTTGGAGATATATATATACATATTTGTACCTATAAGGAATTTAAAAACTGCATGCATTAGCCAAAAAACTATCATCTTACAAACGCTACCCTCTTGCTGTCCAAAAACATGCTATATCAGTAACATATTGGAGACTTAAGGAGTTGGAATTTATTGGCAACATTTTTTAAGGCAGCTTTGTTTTACAGAGTACCAGAGGAATATAATGCAGCCACTTTAATGGACTTTGGATGGCAATAGCCTTTGTATAATTTGACTTCACCGGTTTGGCTCTATACTTGATTTTCAACAGACCAATGCACTCATTAGTACTGTTTTTAAAGTCAAGCATCACTGTTACGATTACTCATAGTGATTTGATCAAATCTCTAACAGTAAGTATTCAACATATAGTATGAAAATGTTTCACCCAAAAAATAAATCCCATAGACTGACATAGGAGGAACACAAGCCCTATCTCAGTTTCTTCTCTGTAGCACCCCTCACTTGTCTCACAAAATGCGATTCTTCAAGAGACCCTCTAAACTGAAACGCTTCAGTGATCGGCTCAAACTCACGGCTGGCTGCTTATTTAAAAGCTTTCTGCTGTCGTTTACATATCGAAGGCTTTGACCCTGAACACAATGGCTTTAGTAAATATCCTCTGTTAACTTTACTGTCATGCCTTCCTCCTCATGTGCATTTGATCTTTAAACGTGTGTTAATGAATAACTCAATTTAAAGTTTGGACACTGATTGTGCAACAATGCAAAGAAACTTTACATCATTATTCAATGCAATATTAAATGAATAATATAAAAACACTCCCAAGAAAGAAAGTACATATCCATGCCTTACACCATTTAGCACCTCAAGATTTGATTTGATTGGATTTCAGTTCTATGTCAAGATAGTTATTGCTTATGTTAAGCATAATGGTGCTTGTTTAACAAAGTAGATTAATGTGGCAGGACGGAGGGTAGGGTGGGGTGTTGATTCTACACACCCGGTCCCTTATCAGGCTAATCAAGGACGGAGGACGGAGGAGCCCGGCCGACTGAGAGCGGACAAACGGCCGCCGACCACAAAGGGAGAAGGGGCTCCTAACCGAATGCCTGAAGTGGTCAGAGCCGCTGCCAGGGGTGGAGGAGACCCCTACCAGCTGCTGAAACGCGGCGGGGTATGAGACCGGGGAGGAACTCCTGGTCGACCACCTGGAGCGGGAAGACCACTGCCAGCAGCAGGGGAGACCCATTCTGTTTCCCGACAACGCGCCGGGGCGTACTGTCCGCCAGGGGCTGGAAGAATGCCTCCGATCTGTCCGGGGAGGCGCAGCTGTCGTCCGTTGAAGGAGTGGCCGAGGACCAAGCTAAGCCGTATCGGAGAACCGTTGAGTAAGTGTTTTTTTTTTTCGCTCTCTATCTCTCATCTCTCTCCCACTGATGCTCCATGTTGGCCTTTCCCTCTCTTTTTTAAAATGTTTTTGTTAATTTGGCACGATCGCCTTTATGGTGTGTAGGTGCCACATTTTTTTGTTTCCCTCCCCTTGTCCTCTCCCTCATCCAGGTAGATGGTGATGACCTGCCGGTAGACATGGCGTTAGGCACACCCCTCCCCAGGGAAAGAGGGGCGGGGGGTGTATGTCATGCCGGTGGCTCCCTGCCCTGGTCTTTATCACATACAGTACATACACGAACAGTACACAATTTCAGACACAAGGACTGAGTCAACCATAATTCAATTAAACACAGCTCTTGTCTGTCTTTCTCCAGAGCTGCGCTATCATCATCACCCGCAGAGCAGCCGGAATGGCATCCATATGCATCTGATGTACATCACTGCAGTGAGTCTGTATTACTGTACAGCATAACCGAAACCATTATCACTGATTTACCTCCACTGTACTGACCGCTGACCTCATGACCCCAGCAGGACGCGAGCAGTTCCTCGACAGGGTTCGTCTGGTTTGAAGCTCTAGTCGTAAGAGTGATGTACAACTCGAGGTATAGATCAACAGGTAAAAAAACATTACCTTGACAATCACGCTAAAGTTGAAAGTGCAGGATAGACCATTGAAAGCTTCAATGAATGATGTGACGGCACAGGAAGATGTTTGTATTGTCTATTGTTATCCGAGGCTCTTAGCTTGAAGTGGGGGAAATGTTGAACAGCACAGCCAAAAAATAATCAGTTAGACAGATTGAGCCCAAAAGCTTGTCTCCCCCTCTCTTTGAGCTGAGGCAACAGGAATATTAATTACTTCAGCTTTAAGATTACTTTTCCAAGACCGAAAATGAAATTACGCTACTCCGCCCAGTTCATCCACTTAATGGAATGAGTTCTAGACGTGACTGTTCGTAGGGCAGCACATACACAAACTCGGATAGTCTCAGGATTTCCTTCGATCAAGCCTTGCCCCCAGACAGGTGTTCTCATGGTCTGCAATCAAGAGGTTCTGCCACCTGAAACCTGTGCTCACTCACCGTTCAGCTAAAGTCCCCCCTTGGCTTCCGGCCTCACTCCAATTCTCCACAGCGTACGCTGCAAATTCCACGGCTCTTGGAATGCCAGAGTGGCCTGTCAGCTCTCTTCCTGTGCTTTCAGGAGTGAATTCTGTAGCTAAGCCCTGAAGACAGCTTTAAAACGCTGTCAAAACAACCTTCCTGAGATTTAAACTTTCATCTCATGTGGTCTTACTCAACGTGAGGGTTTAAGACTTGTGAGAACGATTCTTGGAAGTGGATTTGTTGACAGTACTGTCCCTTCGGATCTTCTATCCCAATGCCCCTTCATTTCTGAGACCTTGTAAGACAACCTCACTGTGACGAGGAGCAGGGCGTGGCTGTATCAGATGATCAGCAGGAGAGCGAGATAAAGGGGAGCCGGAGACGCCAGTTCGAGAGAGAGAGAGAGAGAAACGCACATGGCCGTGCTGCACGTGTGTGCTTGTTTATGTTTGTTTTATGTTGAGTTTAACATTAAAAGTTACATTGACTGTTCTGCCAGTTCCCGCTGCCTCCTTGCCCGTCCTTTATCTGTTACACTCACATAACTTAAAGGAGTATCAATCTTGCTTTTTTCCCCGATCTGTTGACCTTACATTGGTGATGTTTTCTCTCTGAAAGTGCGCTGAAAAACCAGTAGTCTCAGCTAAATAAAGATGCTTATTGGGCATTGTTTTGGAGGCCCATTTGCTGTGACAGGCAATGACTTGTCGAAACAGCCATCAGCAATTAAACCATCAACAAGTTTTAGTTCTGTCAGGTACTTGCTGAAGCTAATATTAGCATAAACCTTGCATGAACTTCTCCAGAGTCCGTTTACCAGCTTTGGACACTTTGAAGAGGCCTAAGGCATTGTACACGGCCACATAAGGCTAGTAAAGCAGTTTCACACAATTGCAGCTGATCTTTGTCACCCAGGGTCATGGAAACATCAGTTTGGAGCAAATTTCCATTGGCCTTGTAATAACTCAAGAGCACACCATTGCCACATCCCCTCCATGCATCCACAAAGAGTCAAGGTTATTGATGGGGTTTGAGTAAGTGTACACAGCACTCCCCATCTTTGACTAATTCAAGAGTAATTTATTCCATGTGTGCAGACAATTTACCAAGGACATGACTTGGGCAAAAAAAGCCCCATTGTATACGCAACATTTTCCATTTTTGAACGTTGCAAGATATTTCAAGATATAAACTACTGTGCAGACTTTAAAATTCTGCTCTTTGAAGTTTTTATTTGTATTTCTACCTGGTCCCATAGAACATAATTTGTATGTATCGTGACAGTTTCCTGGTGAAATGAACACTAGAGGCGCTACAACAACAACTTTTATTCACTTTCACACAAATCACGAGTAAAACGGCATATTATCAGTTAAAAAACACAAAGCTATCTCATGACATCTAAACACATTTACAACTAATTTTAACGTTTACATTACATAACCAACTATATTTACAAGATTGTTCGAGTGTGATCAAATGGCACAGTAGCTCAACAGATAGATCGTTGCAAAGGACTGGGTTACGAATCCTGAAGAGCATGGGAGTCGACACGTGAGCCCAAAGTGTCATAGAACCACCACAAAATTACGCGGTTGTGTTTTTCATGCGGTCTCAGTTAGGTTTAGGTTTTAGGTTTAGGGTAGGGAGGCTATTTTTTGGATCTAAAACTTCATTGAACATTAACCTGAAAAATAGTATTTATTTGCAAGAACATTTAACTCGCTTTTAGCGCCACACAGTGGACATTTCAACTTGGAACTGCTGCCATATGTGTAAGGAACCGTGTAACATCATTTCGCAAACATGTCGCCACAGGCATGATGTTTTATGAGATCAGGCTCAAAGTTTTGAGATTTTAACAGATGCTTAGGGTAATTGTAATGGCACAGCTTTGTGGTATTTTGCATCGTTAGCAACTTGGGCCACAATGCATGTTCCCGGATAAATTTCGAGCACTGATGGATGGTGTTCCACATTGACTGACATTTGTAATTGAGTGTTTAAGTCTTTTTCACATGACTATACCAATGTAAAAACTAGCAGGTAAATGCTGTTAAAATTCTAACATATAAGAGCACAACTTGCATGTAAATCTGGTAGTGTGAAGGCAAGGGCTCCTGGGGCCGCAGACAGACTGTAGGCATCCCCACCCAGCGGGCTTCAAACTCTCACATCGCAGTTGAATGCGTCTGCGATCTCAGGTTTCAGTCTGGCCAGCAGCTGCAGTATTCGGTTGCAGCCACCTTTAAACTTGTCTTTACATTAAGCTTTAGGTAGATGCCGCATATTACTGTTCAAGAATCAGTTCCTCTGCTTCAGATAGTGACCATGGACAAAGTCTATGAAGGTATACTGGCTTGAGATCAGTGATTATAAGCAAGCTAATCAATTTCAGACCCTTCTGGATGGTCTTTGTATCAGTTAAGGGTGATGCTAATGACTCCAAAAGTACTGTACGGTACCATACACACATTAATGGTATTAGATGATGATACCATAGCATTTTGTCCACCATCATGGTAGATGATGGTTAATGTAACATGTACGTTCCATAGGTGTTTTTGGTACAGTTTGAAAGTGTATTTGTGTACCATGTTATTTACATGGTATTTCAAGAATAACATGGTTTATTGTAGATGTGCTATGGCAATACGATAGCCATTTAGATGTATAGCCATAGCACATCTACAATAAACCATGATTAACCTTACAAAAAAGCATCCTCACAGTCCCAAAAATGCTATAATGCTACCATGGTACATGTCCAAAAGTGTGCATTATTGTATTTTAAGGGTACTTGTTGTTGTTGTTGTTGTAAAAGCATGGTACTACAATGGTACTTTATGGTAAGTGAAATTACCCCTCTAACCAATATTGGTCCATTATTCCAATGTTTTCCAATATCTGGGTTATATTATTTCAATTACAACCAATGAGGAAAGGGGAGCTTTTCCAGAAAAGTGGCTAAACGGCATTTCTTTGCAGGTTTCAGTGTTGTGTTTGGCTCGTGCTTACATCAGATACTACGGTAAGCTCACAACGCTAAGTGCTTTGACAGTAGACAGCTGTGCGGTGTGTCATTTATTAACAGCTGTAAGTCTTCAGCCCCAGTGACTCATGGGATATGATGGCAGTCCTGTAGGGGGTGCACCGGATTTCACAGGCCACAGAAACACTGGATGATCTTATAAATGATGATGTCATGTCATGAGCCCTCATCTTTAAACAACCTTGTGACCTTACCCACTGTGAGATAGATGTCTCAGAATAGGGGCGCCTGCAGCCGTACACACTGTGCGTACCATGAGTGCTCCGACTGACCTGAGACCTGTTAGTCCCATGTTTCTGTTGGCTGTTTAAAAGAACTACCGATGACCCCTCTTCGAATGAATAATCCATTTGAGTCCGTTCTTTTCAGTGAATCGGCCAAACGGGCTCGCAAAACGTTCTGAATCGATTCGTGATTCAGTACAATTCGTTCAGAGTGCCCTCTCACTGAATCATTCAGCTAGTGCTGTGGCGGGGGCGACAGTAGGTCGAAAGTTCTTCAGCTGAAATCGGTTTGTGCTTACAGAAATTCGCTGCCCCCAGTGGCCGAAGCTGGGAGTGCAGTTTCTGGGTGTCCAGAGAGTAGCGCCAAAGAGAGTTGGTTTAGTTGTAAATTATGTAAAACAGTCAACAGGAAGGCATATTTTAATTAATAAATAAATGTTCACTGGGGATGTTCAAACTGAACATGTTTTTGCATTCACTCGCGCTGTTTTTAAATCGTCTTCCATGTAAACATTCTTTATGGATGTCTTTTGACAACTGCGTCACGTTTCACTGTGTTTTTAGCATCTCTTGGGGGAGCGCTGCACTTTTTGAGCCATGTCAAGTTTAAAAGAACTTCTTCAACTGATAAAAACGCGTCTTCAGACACCTGCTTTCTGCTCTTTACATTGTGGTGCATTTTGCTTTAATAGCGGGAGAACGCGTCTGTTCTGAACGGTTACTGGAAGAAATGCGTAGCGTTACATGAATGCTACGCATACTCGAGAAAAAAAAACTACATTCTCTCAAAGTCACCAGAATTGAACGCTTTGGTATTGTTTTTTGTAACATGCCCCCGGACCCCCCCAGCTAAAACCCTGGCGCCCATGTCTTAGAGGATCACGTGATAACCTCAACTATTTCCAGAGGCTTTTTTAGAGTAGATGACAACTCTCTCAGAGTAGATCAGAGTCAAAGTGACATTGAACAGTTGGTCAACACAATAGAAATGTAGTTTTGCAGCAGTTTTGTTTACTAGCAAACAAACTGGTCAAATATTCAGACATTGATGCCAAAGACTTCACAGATATCCCACTGTCAAACGCAGGCACACTCTAAAGACTGGCCATATCTTATACTGTGATTTCCACAGCGGCAGAGCGGTTTCCTTTGTAAAAGCTCTTGTCCTGCTGATTTGCGAGTTTCATGCAGAGCAGATTGCAGCGGCTTGGGAACAGAAGGAATGCTGCTTCATTCCCTGAAGGCAACAGCCGAAACAACTGCAGCTCTATTTGTGAACTGCAACCAAAATAACAGTTTAGTGTATTCGGTGGGATTGGGCCTGTGTAACCAATCAGTGTTGAGAACAAGGGTCAGCGTCCGTTAGAAGGGTTTGAGTGTCGCTAGTGCAGGCCAAGTACCTCAGGGCTCATGTCTGGCCTGCTAACATTTCCTAATTAGCACCGTTGACTAAACATAGGTCGTCTGAGACCATCCAAACTAGCCAGGACTCTATAAGAGGGCTGGATCATTTTTGGCTTTGCTATCAGACAGTTACAAGAGGTCTGATGTATTTTGTTAGCGTACATCCAGTGTAACTAAAAGCCATCTAGTCTGCACTTTCCAGGATTAATTGCTGCAGATTATCACAAAAGATATTCAGTGTCTGACAGATTGGTCAAAACCCAAATGTTATGTGTGTAAATGTTCTGCTCTATGTTGTATTGAACATGTATGTAAGTCACTTCTGACCATAGTCTCAGTACTTGTGGAATGGAGCACAACCTTGGATGTTGAGAGTATTTTCTTCCCTGTAGCTGAAATGCCACATTGATATAAAACAGGACTGTAGTTACATGATATTCATTTATTTTTGTGTTTTTTTTCTTTAGGTCTGGACAGGCAAAGAATTGGAGACAGTTCTTTCAATCATTTGGACATCTGATGAACTCAATATTACATTTATGCTTTTATCCAAAGTGACTTACAGTGCACTTATTACAAGGACAATCCCCTCGGAGCAACCTGGAGTTAAGTGCCTTACTCAAGGACACAATGGTGGTGACTGTGGGGATCGAACCAGCAACCTTCTGATTACCAGTTACAGTGACTTACAGTGCCCTTATTACAGGGACAATCCCCCCAGAGCAACCTGGAGTTAAGTGCCTTACTCAAGGACACAATGGTGGTGACTGTGGGGATCGAACCAGCAACCTTCTGATTACCAGTTACAGTGACTTACAGTGCCCTTATTACAGGGACAATCCCCCCAGAGCAACCTGGAGTTAAGTGCCTTACTCAAGGACACAATGGTGGTGACTGTGGGGATCAAACCAGCAACCTTCTGCTTACCAGTTACGTGCTTTAGCCCACTACACCACCATCACTCCATAATATTGAATTTATTGAATGGACTTTTATGTATGTAGTCATACATTTACCTTTACGAGTAACATTTGTGTGATATTTAAGTTGTCATTTTTTAATAAATGTTGTGGTTGCAAAAAGGCCTCGATTGTTTATTTTTTTAACTTGTAACAGATTGAAATAAGTTACTCTAATGCCTTCTACACACAACACGACTTTCATAGACGTCGGATCGTGGTACCGTTCATATCACACAACTGTCTGTCTTGTCATGGAAGTCGTAGCATTTTCAAATTACACAAGGAATCGGCAGCAGGGATGAACACATTACAAGACTGTGGAGCGGAGGGGGGCGGGGCCGGGCTAGAATGTCGCATGCCCGGTCCCCAATCGGCTGATGGGGCGCGCGAGGGATAAAGGCGGCCGGTGACGACCGTTGGAGACAGAGAGAATTACGGGCATGTCCGTCATGTGTGTGTTTATGTTTGTGTGTTTTGGTTTTGAGTTTAATTAAATATTATTTATATTGACAAGCCGGTTCTCGCCTCCTCCTTGCCCATCTTAACTTACATTGGTGCCGAAAACCCGGGAAGGAGGAGGGATGCCCGTCGCAGAGTCCTTGACACTATAGTCCACCCAGGGGAGCGCCGCTACCATCTGCCAGGTGACGGAGTAGCCCGACCGCCCGGACGCGGGGAACGGCCGCCGTCCACAGGGCGAGTGGGGACTGGATTCCCCGACCTCCTGGAGCGATGGAGCCTCTGCCAGGTGGCAGAGGAGTGCCCTGCCGTCCCCCAGAAACGCGGAGGGGTCGAGGTTAGACCGCCGTCCGCGAGGGGAGGAGGGAAGTAACTCCCCGATCGCCTGGAGCGGTAGGGCCGCTGCCAGGGGCGGAGGAATGTCCCCAGGTGCTGCCAGAAAAGCGGAGGGGCCTCTTGTCCGCTGGGGGTCGGAGATTTGACTCCGGTTCGCCCGGAGAGGAGCGGCTGTCTAGAATGTCCGAGGGATAAAGGCGGCCGGTGACGACGGTTCGAGAGAGAGAGAATTACGGGCATGTCCGTCATGTGTGTGTTTATGTTTGTGTGTTTTGGTTTTGAGTTTAATTAAATTATGATTTATATTGACAAGCCGGTTCTCGCCTCCTCCTTGCCCATCTTAACCCCCTTACAAAGACATTTCACTATTGACGAATCCCCGACGACTCTGCCTGGACTCCAAATTATGTTTCACAACAGCGTAAACGCTAGAAGTGGTACGAGATACGAAAACAAATGCATGATCGAATGTTATGCATTTCAGAATATGATGTGTATGTTTTTAATCGTATATTGTATTGGTTACAATATGAAAAAGTTCCTCCTACTGAAATATCGAACTATTTGCTGACCTGACTGTCCAAGAGAATTGCCGATTTCTCTTTTCCGCCTCCACCCGGTTGTGCTACAGTTCAGAGGAAACGTCTAATAGGTGCTGGTGCTCCTGCCAATGTTCCACTCATTTATCCTCCATTTCTTCGGTCCAATGAGACGTTCTTGATACCGCAGCCGCTAGTTGATGTTCTGTTGCAGGTACATCAGGACTCCTCCCACTGAAACATCCCATGCCCCGTTTCTTGCTCTCCCATTGGCTGTAGCTCAACGCTGCAGTTGTATTCAGTCAAAACATATTTCACATTGCATGATTTTGGGTCCAGATATTTAACATTCTAGATATCTCGCTGACATCGGCGACGCGTCGGTACTTCTCTCAAATCGTGTCTTTGATAGTTGATACATTGCGATCATGGGTCAAGGGAGCGAGCTCCGATTTGCCCACGATTTCAGGCTTTTGTCGGCGATCTCCACGAAACTGTCGGCGAGTGGAAATCATGCTTAAAATCGTGTAAACTCGGCATAACTCTGTATATAACTGTGTTTAATGGGGTTAGATCTACGGTATGGACACTGCCAGGGCTGGACTGGTAATCTGGCATACCGGGCATTTTCGCGGTGAGCCGACGCACTTTGGGGCCGATCAGGGGTGGACCCGCGATAATGGGCCACGATAAGCTAAAATGAGCTGCCGCGATAAACAGAATGGACCACAATGCCAGCAAACATTTATTTATTAATTAAAATATGCCTTCCTGTTGACTTTATTACATAATTTACAACTAAACCAACTCTCTTTGGCGCTACTCTCTGGACACCCAGAAACTGCACTCCCAGCTTCGGCCACTGGGGGCAGCGAATTTCAGTAAGCACAAACCGATTTCAGCTGAAGAACTTTCGACCTACTGACGGCAAATTCTCAGTGTCATTAGTCTGAAGATTTTCTGTGGAGGAAAAATGAGAATCCGAACCTTTAAACACATCTGACCCACAAACATAAATCCCTGGCTTGTCAGAGACATCAAATCTCGGCTGTTTAGGAGAATGTAGTATATTTATCCTCTTGTGGTCTTGCATTGGATCCCAGCAGAAGATATCAAAGGCTGCAAAGTGGGTGATGAACTCTGTATTTACACTCTATATCTTGATGTGTACATAGAGTATCAATAATGGACGTACTTGACAGCATGTTTACAGAGTGCATAGGCGAATGCTTTCATTGCAGTCCTTTCTGGCGCACCTCACCTGAACTTCCGTGTGGGTCTGAAAGTTATGGTTAGAGCTTCGGTATCTGCTTACATGGGTCATTTAGACTCGTTCGCCAAATCAAAGAAAAGCTCATTTGTCTTTCAACTTGGAGCCCCTGAAGGAGATCCAGGAACATAACCCAAACCACATAAACTCAGAGATGTGTGCTTGAAGTGATGTAGTCCACATAGAGTAGTTGATGGTTTGTATGTTGTATTTGGCCGTATGCATTATCCATGACCACCTACAGTGCCTACAGTCGGCTAACACAAGCATCACTGTTACTATTGTATTAACTTGCTTGCAAAAATGGCTGATTTAGCGAAAGCTACCATCAGGAAATGAAGCACATTGATGGAGACGTCTAATTTGTGTCTACGTCAGATCAATCCAAAGTGAATGGGCCACTAGACCAGCTAATATCTTTAATGAGTCTCTCTGCTATTGTCAGACGACAAACCCAACCCAACCTTGGCTGCCAGTTAAGAGCAGGATTACTAAACTAATCCCTGGAGAAGTAATGGGACACCCGCCTTCCGTCTCTCCTTCAACTCGAGTGTTTTGCAGGTGTCTGTCGGAGTATCCACATTTCAACATTTTGAGTCATTTGAAAACAAAAAGACAATATAAGTTAGACTTTTGTTGAGAGTACAGCAGTCCTGAACCGCACTGTGAAATAAACTAAATACATTTGTCTTATGGGGCTTTTCCACTGCACGGTACAGCTCGACTCGACTGGTTCGCTTTTTGGGGGTTTTCCACTTGAATAGTACCTGATACCTGGTACTTTTTTTAGTATCACCTCGGTCGAAGTTCTAAGCGAGCCGAGCCGATACTAAATGTGACGTCAAAATCCTGCAGATCACTGATTGGTCAGGAAGAATCGTCAATACCAGCGTCACTGGATTTCCAACACGCGTCATCAACCGGCTAGTTTTAAAGTTAGCATCATTGATAGCAGTATAATTTTTTCACGCGACTTTCTAATTATGAAAATAGAAATGGCTGTGTGCAAAACCCCACCGGGGTCAATAAACGAGGTGCAGATGTTCCTCTCGTAGCGACGAACGAAATGACGCAAACGAAAAAGGCCTTCAGGAAGTGTCTCAGCTGTTGGCCGCACGCGGCTACCACCGAACCTACCAACAGTGCAGGGAAAAGTAGAAAAAATATTAAAAGTGACTACAGAAACATCAAGGACCACAACAGCCGGAGTGGTTCAAACAGAAGAAAGAGGAAAAGTGGAAGTGGTTCGACCAAATGGACGCTATCTAAACCGGCGAGCAATGGGAGGGAGAGTGCACTGGACTCGGTCACGGCGTTGTTGGAGTCCATGATGGATGATGGGATGTTTTGTTACGTTAACTCGATACTCTGCTTGAAAGCTTCACTTTATTTAGTTGACCAGCTACTGGAAGCTTCTAAAACAACCAGACCAATTTAACTGTTACTTCTTGTGAACAACTGATTTATGCAGCACAATGAGCTAGCAGCTAACAGCTAGCACTCGTGTTATTGTTTAAGGTCAGTTTGTGTCATGTTTAAGATGATGTCACGGCAGTAGAGGCGGCCTAACTATGACGATCAGCCTATAATCCCACCCACGTTGAGGCGGCACTAAACTGCAGAGGAAATGCAAGCTCAGAAAAGTAAAGCGAGTCGAGTCGAACCGTAACGTGCCATGGGAAAGCCCCATTGGTGTCTTATTGAGCCTATGTCCCACAAAAATATTTCTGTCTAAACATGTTTTTCCTCTCTAAAAATGTTTCTAAAAAAAAAAAAAAAAGTTACAATTAAAAAAAAAATTTGGTCTAAAAGTATTGTTCGTTTTTCTCTCAAAATGTCATTTTATAACTAAAAATATTTTTAACGATACAAAAATGTGAAATATGTTTAATAAAGATTTTAATGAAATAAAAGATCACATACCTACTGTATAATTAAATGCAACATGTATTTACTACAAAAATGACCGTTTTCATACATGCAACAAATAACAGTGGAATTTAAATACATAAGATCAAAAATATAAACAATAGATCGATAATATAAATAAAACAAATGAACTTGAGGTTCAAGTTGTTAACATTATTTAATGCATTATATTTCATGAACAAACAATTAACAATATATTGTTCACAGCATTTATTAAACTGTGTTAATGTTAGTTAATAAAATGCAATTGTTCATTGTTAGTTCATAGTGTATTAACTAATGTTATATACAAGTTAAGATTTAAAACATGTAATTCTATATGTTGAAATTAACATTTAAGTTAATAACCACTGTTATAAATTGAACCTTAATGTAAAGTATTACCATATCTTCATATATAGCTTATCTGACAAAACTGCTCTTAATATATATATATATATATATCCAAAAATATTTGCAGTAATAAAATCTAAATATCTTTAAAACAAGATATAAAAACAATATATTTTTTTTCTTGAATTAGGTTATTTGTCTTATCAAGTTAGCAAACCGTGTATCTTCTATTAAGCATAAATCTAATTAAATGTAGTGATGTTTATACTTAAATCAAGGGGGAAAAACAACAACAATTTGATGCCTTAGCAAAAGCAAATCAAGTACTTCCAGGAGGCTGCATGCGCCAGCCAAACAACTGCCATTGAGATGAATAACAATGCTAACAGATATGTTATATTTTTTACGATATCTGCAGGCAGTTTGATACGTTAACAACCATGTCTGTGTGGAGTATTTGATTATAGTATCTGTACACATGTGTGTAAGCACACGCTTTCATATGTCTGTGTGTGTGCCACACATGTGCGTGATTTAGGACCTGGTGAAAGCGAGCCAAGAGAAAATGTGATATTATCATCAGCATTGTGGCCAGCTTGAGTCACTCAACTGAGCTGCGGCCATATCTGCCGAAATATCTGCCTAAAAGTCAGTCTCTGCATATATGTAACACATGTAACAACATATAACCATGTTTTTCAAAACCTGCTCAAGCACAACCATACATCTCTGGATGCATCAGCTGTAATTGAATCTATTCTTTACTGTGGAAATGGTTCTGAACAGTTTTAGCCTGAAATGAGGTGTATTTGCGTTCAGTGTTTGTGTTGAACAAATATAAGTGTTAAACGCATGTAATCCCAAATGCACCATGCCAAGGCAATTAGCAATGTTGCAAACATTAACAGCAATCTGCTGCCCTACAATCTGGATGATTTCCACATGGTTGACTTTTTCAAGCAAGTTCACCGTCCATCGATGTGACTGTAAAGGCCTCTTAAGGGGACAGAGTCACGTGAGATGTCAGCGCAGGTGGTTTATATTTCACCCTCATCTGGAGAATACAGTACGTGCTCCAACAGACAGACCCCTCTCGCTCCGTAATCTTGTTTTGTAACAGTAAAAAATATGCTAACATCCTTAAACTACATACACAAGCTGTGGACCAATTTTAAACAGAAGTATTAAACACTATTTTTCAGCTGAAGGAAGTAATGTTGCAAATGTGTGTCGCTAGCTTTAGCACATTAGCCAACCTCAGTTCATCGCTTATTTCTCGAATAACGCACAGTGTAAAGGGATTAATGGAAAGGAGGAGGCGAGAACCGGCTTGACAATATAAATAATAGTTTAATAATAGTCTCCAGTCGGCCTTTATCCCTGTCTGAGGCTTGATTAGCCTGATTAAGGGCCGGGGAAATCACGACCCCGCCACGCACCTCCGCCCTGCCACATTCCTCCCTCATTCTCTCAGGCTGAGGAGCCTCCGGCATGACGTACAACCCCCCCTCCTCTTTCCCAGGGGAGGGGCGTGCCTTCCACACCGTCTGCCGGAAGGTCATCCTCGTCTACCTGGATGAGGGAGGGGACACGGCGAGGGAAACAAATAAAAAGCGTCGCACCTACATGCCGTAACGTTGATCGTGCCAAATTAACAAAAGCATTTTAAAAAAGAGGGAAAGGCCAACACGGAGCGGCAGAGGAGAGAGAGAGAGAGAGAGAGAGAGAGAGAGAGAGAGAGAAAAAAACACTTACTCGCCCTCTCCCCGATACGCCGTAGCTTGGTTCTTTGGCCACTCCTCCACCCTCTAATGGACGACAGCCGTGCCTCCCCGGGCGGATCGGACAAAGTCCTCCAGCCCCTGGTGGACGGAATGCCCCGCCACATTCCGGTGGATGGAAGGTGTCTCCCCCACCCCTGGCAGCGGTCCTCCCGCACCAGGCGGTCGGCCAGGAGCCCCTCCCCACTCGCGTTCAGCGGCCGTACCTCTGCTCTCAGGCGGCCGGGCTACTCCGTCCACCGGCAAATGTCCGCCGCTTTTCCTTTGGGGTGGATGGTAGTGGAAAGCACTCTACTATGGCGCATCCCTCCTCCATCCCGGATTTCGGCACCAGTGTAAAGCGATCAATGGAAAGCCAGAGGCGAGAACCAGCTTGACAATATAAATAATAGTTTAATAATAAACTGAAACAATAAGACAATAACAACAGGTGTGTGTGTTTCTCCCAAATCTCTCTCTGTCCCACTGCCATCTCCAGTCGGCCTTTATCCCTCTCAGAGGCTTGGTTAGCCTGATTAGTGACCCACCCTCCGCCCTGCCGCACACATATTTACACAGTGTGGGGTGATGTTGAAGCATAGACTTTTCGCTAGTTGCCACATGTATCATTAATTCGGATTGTTTCGTCAGGCTAGCATGGCACAGGTAACTTAACCACTTCCGCAACGTAGAGCATGCCGCGACTGTTGGGTGCACGAAGTGTCCAAAATACCACACACTGAGTGCATAATCCAGGTACTCTTAGAACACTTGCGTACCTTTATTTAAAGTGTGAACACATTACTCGCACTTAAGGATGCCACCCATTCTGTAACGTATCAAATCAATACGGGACACGATTTGCACCATATTTAAGCTGGTTTGATGGCGAATATATACATTGGAAAATTTGACCACGGTATGTAATGGAGCGTCTGAAAAGTCTGCACACTGTGTTAAAATGTGCCAAAACTATTGACGGTGTGGTAAAGGACCATCTGAAAACTTTGGCTGAAGTCTTCTGCTTCTCAGATGTTTCTGTGGCTTTTAACGCACTGTGACGTGGCCCAGCGTATTGAACGAATTGGAGGTCAAACACAAACGATATAGGCATGGAGGGGTCTAAAGGAAGACTCTTTTCTGCACACTTCTTAGTAGGTTATTGTTGTCAGTGACAGCTGCTTGAGTTCCACTTTAGAGGTGCTGTGGACCACCAACACAACATTCAGTCCTTGTGCTTATAGTCCCGCCTGAATAGCTTCACTTAGTCTGTGCTCCACACCTACTAAAAAGAAAGAGAACATTAAACTCTTTGAATTTAATTGCATTCAGACGCATTCACGTGTTGCATTCTCAGCGTTGCCTCAAGAGGCGCTAGAGAGTATCTTGCTTAGATAAAGTGTGGACATGATTAAAGCAGCTACCTGAATAAAAATATAACTTTGAAGGAAACGAAACTCGATCGCCGCCTTGAGTATAGAGGTTTGTTTCCGCCACATTAACGCAAGAACATATGTTAAGTACATACATTCCTCTGTGTTTGCATAATTGTGTATTAAGGATGTTTTTTGCCTTATTTGTCATGCCAATAAAATATATTGAAACGGAGAAACACAGTCCATGTTTCGGCACATATTTTACACCCTACTGAGTGTTCTTATTGTGATCCAAACATGCTAATAGCGAGACACAAATTACCCCCAACGCCCAGAAAACCCCACACAGAGAAACTCACGGTGGCCGAGCAGCACTGGCGAGCACACCCTTTCTGCCCCCACAGATGGAAGTCCAAGACCCACCTGAGACGGGCGTCACATCTGCTTTGAATTATTGCCATGGATCAGGGGTTTCAATGTGGCTCACATTAGGAAAAGCCGTGGCGCTGCCCGCTCGGAAATTGATTCCGATTCCACGCAGAATGATCTAATTACCTGACAATCCTTTAGTTAAGAAGTCCCAACCAATAACATCCCACAAACTTCCCCGCAACCACAGATGCCTTCCTCAAACATTAAACAGCACCCAAGTACACTATATAAGTATACTGAAATTAATCTCTACATCTTCAAATGACACTTCAGATTAAATAAATGTTGCAATAATGTTGATGAACTTCTATATTAAGTCAACGAGTTAAATGACCCGTACACAATGTGGCATCAACTTTAAGAGTCGTTTTAATCTTAATTAAATCTGATGCAAATGGAGTATGTGACGTTGGGAATTGTATGTGTACCCTAAAGATTTCCGAAACGCTAACCTAATGCCATTTTATCAGGCAGGTTTAATGAAGGATCAGTGGTGTATCCTGAACCCGGAGAGCCGAAAGACTCCACAGATAACTGCTGTAATGACTGAAGCTGATGTTATCTACACAAACACACAGGAAGACACACACACACATGGACTCATGCACACGCTGGTCTACATCTACACTCTCACATCCAGCTTCTCCATTTGCGGCGTCCCCGCCGACATCATGACATTTGTTCTCTGTCAAAGAGGCGATGAGTTTAATTTCTCGATGTTCAAAAACTTTCTCGACTCTCTGCTTAATGTTCAGAGACAATAAGAAAGTCGTTGGTGGTTCGGCTTCCTGAACACTGTGACACTTTATATAATTCATCTGTTTGTTTGAGCGGCCCGACATGGCAACTTCTGACTCAACCAGTGGAGTAAATTTGGGGCGGGACTTACCGTTTATATGACCAATAGTTGATGATTTGTAAACAAACGGTAATGTTGCAATTCTGTTTGTTGCCACTAGAGGTTTATTTTTGACTGGCCCTTAAGCGACATTTGTTCGCGAAACATTGGAAATGGTAAAATGGTAAATGGGCTGCACTTATATAGCACCTTTTTAACCTTAGCGGTATTCAAAGCGCTTTACACTGCGTCTCATTCACCCATTCAAACTCACACCAATGACCAGGGCTGAATTATGACTTGCAAAGTCCCCGGGGCCAATTATCTCCGAGGGCCCCCTTCGTTTCATTTTCATGGCCAAAAGTTGTTGAGTGGGGGTTGGTTTACATTGTTGATGAGTTTTCGAGCGGGGATCACATAACCTTAAAGCCCAGTCTATTTCTGCTACTCCAATCGTACTTCAAACCTCTCTGTCTGCTCGTATGAACGTTACGCATCTTAAGAAAGTGTTTCTCCGTGCTTTGGACCGCATCGTTTTATACGGATGAATGTTTCTCAACTGATTTGACTAAATATTAAATGGAACAAATGACATTAAAATTCAAAATAATCCCTTCAGTAATCAAAATACTTTTTGAATGTAACTGCATTCTGATTACCAACGATTTAAATTGGATTACTAATATTTTGTATTTTAAATACGTAATCCCGTTACATGTATTCCGTTAGCCGAAACCCCAGTGATGCGCTTTCAAGACGGTGTTCCACTCACGAAACCGAAAGTTATGATACAGTTGCAGTATAAACGAAACTGTATCTAATGAAGACGTGGTATAAAGGTCCTTTTAGACCTATAATGCACGGGCCATATTGCTTAACTAATGATATCTTCTAACATAAAGGTGCGCTCACGTTTACCTTTGCATTGCGAAATTCCGCAGCGAATGTTGAGAGCGTCTGAAACCAGCGAAAGAATTATTGCAAAGCAGTTTCATTTTAATGCTGCACTTTATACTCTAGGAGAGTTAAGGTAAAGAAACTTGATGCTAAAATGATATTGATCTATTGCGAATATTCAGTGTAAATGTGTATGAAGCTCAGCCCACACAGAGGGCACTGCCAAACAAAGCTTCCTATTGGTCAACATGGGCGAATTCGCTTGTCAAAGTCCACCAAACTTGAACTCCACGTTCTTCGTCAATGAAATCGATCGCACGGATTCCTATTTGAGATGACTGTATTTTTGCCTGCAGAACATTTCCATGTGAAGGTAAAACTTTGCAGCAAGTTTGCCAGAACTCTCGATTTCTGCAAGGGCAGCCCTAGGTGTCTTAAAAGGTTTGAAACCACTTTAGAAAAAGATGCATACATGCACAAGACACTGGGGGGAAAAACTGTGAAATTCGACGCAGCAATCAAAGATATCATCTAGTGTATGTTTACACAGATAAATCATTACAAAAATGCCCAGATTGATGCAAAAGCACATCCTTTGTTAATACCCCCAACAAGAGCGACACTCTTGTTCAGATGCTTGTATTATCTGTAAGGTACCAAAACTGCAGATTTGCGTCCCCCGCTCGCACCTTTCCTCCTGAGAGAACTCTGTGACCCAGTCGCAGCGGGTTCTCGCATGCGCTCAGACTGCTGATAAGTTTGCTATTCATCTCCTGCCCCCCTCCGCACACCTCTCTTTCTCTTCATATTTCTGTGCGCTTCCATTGACTTTCCCATCCTTTCAGACTGTCTGTAATCCCCGCTCAGTGTCCAGCCCGGCCCTCCACAGAGCGCTCTTTATTCCGAGCTTATTGGCCGTCCGCTGGCGGGTTTATCTGTGGCCCGCCAAGAGTCCTTTCAGGATGGTTCTTAATGACCTGGGGAAACTCACATGCTCGGCTTCCCAGGATTGCAATAACCCGATGATGTCAGTGAGGAACAAGACAGTGAGATGGGAATTAAAAAGATACGAGTTGACAATCTTGATGTGTGTGTGTGTGTGTGTGTGTGTGTGTGTGTGTGTGTGTGTGTGTGTGCACTGAAAGGAATAGTTCATACAAAATGAATCGCTTTATTTGGGGGAAACACAAACCTACCACCAATTCTGAAATTCTTTGAACCTTTACCCAACACTTTTCCATACAATGAGTCCAAAAAGCTCCATGAAAGTATCATAACAGTAGTCCATTTGACTTGTGTGCTTATTCCAAGTCTTTTGAAGTCATCCGATAGCTAGTAAAACATAACAGCATACACGTTTGGAACGGCATGAGGTTGAGCAGATAATGACTACTTTCTGGTTGAACTATCCCTTTAAGATGCATGTCCTACTGTAACTTACATTGTTGGTCTGGGATGTTGAAGGAGGCGCAGGCAGGTTTTTGTCCACATTCCTTAGGGCCCGCGGGGGTCAGAGGCAGCAGGTTTGGGAACACACGGTGGATGGTCAGCTGAACGGTTGCATAACATGCTCTTACTGAGACGTGGTCATCCTGTGCTTGCTACCGGAGGGTTCCAGGGCCTATTCAGGGAATTTTCTTCCTTCAAACTTTTCCTTTATCTCCCTTGGTTGCCACATCAAGCCATGTAATATAACACAACAACGAGTCTTTTCAGATTGCAGATTGCAGCATGTTGCTGTATGCCTTTTACCTGATCTTATAGTGAGCTTACATAGACTTCAAGTATGTTGATACCTGATGGGAAGTGTGCATAAGTGCATTTCTGACCAAGCAACAACAACAACAAAGAATTTGTTTTATTAAGTGTCCCCAGAGGTCTGCTAAATCCATTTGTGGACATACTCCAAGGGAGAAATGTTTCTTAAAATAGTACGATATGTATTGTACTTTTGGGTTTGGTTCCCGCAGGGTTCACACACTGCAAGTAAGCCATTACTTGACCTGATGTTTTGTCGGCTTACCAAGCATAATCAGCACAAGCTTGTGCATGTAAACACTCTGTGATAATGTCTACACTACAAGCGAGCATCGCAGAAAAACCTCCTAGGATAAACAATGACCGTGTTTACATGCAAGTTCTTACACCGATTATGCTGGTCATGTAAATGCAATAAATGGCGTTCCTTTATCGGTGTAAGGTCTAAATGGTGCGAGAATAAACTGGTCAACACGGGTAGATTTTTGGCCATGACGCCGATTTCACGTGGCATGTAAACGTGTTCTTACCTGCTTATCCAAGGAGCGCATTTCTCTCCACAGTTTGACATCAAAACCAGAAAATAACGCGATTATTTAAAATCTTCGTGGCAGGTCGGATGGCAGAGGACGGGTCCTAATCAGGCTAATCAAGCCTCCGAGAGGGATAAAGGCCGACTGGAGACGGCAGTACGACTCTATGTTTAATCAATTTTATATTAAACTATTATTTATATCGTTAAGCCGGTTCTCGCCTCCTCCTTTCCCATTAATCACTTTACACTGGTGCCGAAATCCAGGAAGGAGGAAGGATGCGCCGTAGAGGAGTCCTCGCCACTACCATCCACCCCGAAGGAGCTGCCGCGGCCATCTGACGGAGGACGGAGGAGCCCGGCCGCCTGGAAGCAGAGGAACGCCCGCCGATTGCGTGGCGAGGATGGGCTCCCAACTAACCGCTGCCAGGAGTGGGGGAGACCCCTACAGTCCACCAAAAACGCGGCGGGGCATTCCATCCGCCGGGGGGCCGGAGGTCTGCCTCCGATCCGCCCGGGTAGGCACGGCTGTCATCCATTAGAGGTTGGAGGAGTGGCCGAGGACCAAGCTACGGAGTATCGGAGAACCGGCGAGTAAGTGTTTTCCATCTCTCTCCCACTGCCGCTCCGTGTTGTCCTTTCCCTCTCTTTTTTTAAATGTTTTGTTAATTTGGCACGATTGCCGTTACAGTGTGTTTTTTTGGTTGCCCTCCACTTGTCCCCTCCCTCATCCAGGTAGATGGGGACAATCAGGGAAAGGGGGGGACGTCCTGCCTCCCTGGCCTGAGAGAACGAGGGAGGAATGTGTCAGGGCGGAGGGCGGGGGGCCGGATCGTGATGCGACACACCCGACCCCTAATCAGGCTAATCAAGCCTCAGAGAGGGATAAAGGCCGACTGGAGACGACAGTGCGACAGAGAGAGATTTACGGGCAGCTGTCCGACACCTGTGTGTGTTTGTCTTTTTATTTCAGTTTATTATTAAACTATTATTTATATTATCAAGCCGGTTCTTGCCGCCTCCGGAGTAATCAGTGTATTGGTGTGCATGTACATGTGCTTCATATTGCGCTCTACAACATCTTGTAGACAGCTTGATCGGTTTTACAGGGGAATGTTGTCGTTTGTTGCCTTGTGTTGCAATGCTAACTTGACTGTAAACACAGTGTTAGCATAAAGTGTAATTAGCTTTATTTAAGACTATCAGGTCTCTCTGAGATGTCCTCATTCACACAGTCAGATAAATGTGTACGAAAAGACACTGACAAACAAAACACAAATTATGTTATGTTGGAGGGCTGTGCCAGATAGATCCCTCTTGCGTCTTTAACAATAGTTGGATGCAGAGAGGAAATTTGTTGAGTCACAACATCGTAGCTGAGTCAGCTGCAAAGCAAATCTTGATAAACACAATGACAGAATAAGAAGAGAAAACCTGACCTCACACAGCATGAGAGGGGTCAATATTTGCTAAGCCGTATGTGTCTCTGCGGTCTTTAAATCCCTTAATACCGAAACAAAAGACAGTCTTCTCTGAAAGACAGAGACTTACAAAGAACTTCCCCGTTAACCCTCAGGCTTTAACACACTGTTTTTACCTGCTTATAAACTCAAACTGCAGTTTAATTACCTTTCTGTTCATCTTCCTACAGAGAGAGACATTTAAAGAGCGTAAATAAGGACACATCCACACTTTGGAAACGCATTCATTTCACTATGTTTTTGCTCAAGGTTTGTATCTGAGCTTTTTGAAAACGCTCTCCCAAGTGGATACATTAGAAGACACCGTCTTTGCGTTGTAGTTTGGACAGGAAAATCAAGATATTCAAAAGCGATGACGTATTGGTGCATTCAACCCCATTCAACCCAAAACAATCAAGATGGCGGCCCTTGTTGTAGCTACATTGTTGTGTCTGCCCTCACTTTGCCAGAAGTTTGCAGCTCTTCATCGGTAATGGTGAACCTGCAGCAAACCTTTGGCAAGCATGAAGAGTTCTCCACAAAGCTCATTTGCATGTGAAAATTACGAGTAGCAAATTTGCTGCATATTTGCGGCACGTTTGCCAGGACTCTCGGTTATTTTAAGGGTGCTAACCATATATAAATGTTGCTGTGTAAAAACTTCACATCAAGGCGATTGGAGGTTTACTCGGAATGGCTGTCCCGTGGCAGAACACGAGGGCGATTGCGATTTCAGACCGTACATGGAAATGACGTAGAAACGCACTTCTTTCTGGGGGTTTTCCGCATGCGCCGTAAGGTAATTTAAGCGTGTGGACGAGCAATTTTTGGAAAACGTTTGTGGACGGAGAGCATTTCGAAAATGAAAACACAGTTTTCAGATGTATCCGGATTGATGTGGACATGACCTACCTTACAAAAAAATCGAGAGTTCTGACTAGGGCTGGGATAAACTATTATTTTTTAAACGATTAATCTAGCGATTATTTTTTCGATGCATCGATTAATCTAACGATTAATTTTTCAGTCCGATTCGATTTCGATTCGATTAATCGACTTGTGCCAACACCGGTAATACCGGTTTCATCGGGGGTGGGGGTGTATAAAATGTAAAAAAAAAAACATTTGCCGGAGTTTGATTGACTGGCGATCTGATCAATCAATCATAATATGCCATTTTTGTCCGACAAAGTAGTCAGGAGAGAGAAGATTAGCGCTGGTGGATTTGAATAATGGATTGTAGGCTACTGTACTGACGCTCTTTCCGCGGTTAAAACAACAGTCCTTCTGATGTAGGCTACATTCATGTTTAGCCTATTTGATGCTATAAATTAACCAAGGAAAAGATGATCGGTTCACGAGCAGCTTTAACTGAGGCAATCTGTCACGACACATTAAAGAGCCACAAAATAGTAGGCCTATTTATGGTTTAATTTTTTTGAATGACCAAATTTGAAAGTTGAGACTTTATTAAATGTTACCTGCTTGGTCCTGTCTGTCAGCTGTTGTCAGTGTCCTCTATGTATTTTTCACGTACATTCATAGCTATAAGCTTATTATTAATAGCTATAGTTTAAAACTTTAGGTGTCGACAACGTATTATAGCCTACTCCAACATCGAGTGCAAAGAGGGGAGTTGAAAAAAAACTTCCTCCCAGGTGGCGCCTCTTCAGGTGCTGGTGCATTTGCCATGGTGCTAGAATGGAAGGCCATCTCCATTTTGCAAAGACGACATATCACGGAATTGTTTCCTTTTAAATGAAAGAATTCCCATACTTTAGAGGAACGAGTGCATGCCGCCTTGCACTTCTGATAGTCTGAGGAGCCACTCGTGTTGCTATTACTCGCCAGCGCCGCCATCTTTGTTTTGGGTCTGACCAATCGACGCGCATATTTTGCGTCGACGTATTTTTTGCATCGACGTCATCGATGACGTCGACGCGTTGTCCCAGCCCTAGTTCTGACAATCACAAATTTCACACTCACATGCAAATGAGCTTGCGTTTCGCCACAAATGTTTGCCGGAAGTTTTAGCTCTTCATCGGTAATGGTGAACCTGCAGCAAACCTTTGGCGACAATGAAGAGTTGAAAATTAGAGGTCGGCCGATTGTGGATTGTGCCGATACCGATAACTATGGCGTGGAAAAGACAGATAACCGATTAATCGGCACTGTTGAGTGTAGTCCAATTACAAAGTCATTTGTTACTGTTTTTAGTCAAAAAAAAGTAGTGTAGTGCATTACATTTTAAATTCTTGTAATCAGATTACAGTTACTGGCTTTAAATGAATTTGATTACTTTTAAGTACATTATAGGGTTATGCTTCATATATCATTTATTTAGAATGTATGAATTATGTGGTATATGACTTTTGTGTAAGAATTAACATGAAATATAGACATTATTTTGAATTTGTTGAGAGGAAAAGTGATTTAAATAGTAACGTAAAAGTAAATTAATTAGTAATGTAACTACTTTCTCTATGAAGTTAAGATGATTACGATTTTAGATAAATAATTAGTCAGTTGTAGTGGATTACTATTTTTATGTAATTTATGCAACACTGTTAATCGGTCGATAGTTTTAAAATGAAAAGTCTACAAGAGTCCAAAATAATTAAAATCCCAAATGTAGTTTATTGTTCAACCAAACTCCCAATATTAACCCCACAATATTCAGATTTTATGCATAACGTGGGACTCCAGCCAGGTCTCCTAAGCAACCAAATTGGTCCGGTTGCTAGGGAGGGTAGAGTCACATGGGGTAACCAAATTGTCCCGGTTGCTAGGGAGGGCAGAGTCACATGGGGTAACCAAATTGTCCCGGTTGCTAGAGAGGGTAGAGTTACATGGGGTAACCAAATTGTCCCGGTTGCTAGGGAGGGTAGAGTCACATGGGGTAACCAAATTGTCCCGGTTGCTAGGGAGGGTAGAGTCACATGGGGTAACCAAATTGTCCCGGTTGCTAGGGAGGGTAGAGTCACATGGGGTAACCAAATTGTCCCGGTTGCTAGGGAGGGTAGAGTCACATGGGGTAACCAAATTGTCCCGGTTGCTAGGGAGGGTAGAGTCACATGGGGTAACCAAATTGTCCGGTTGCTAGGAGGGTAGAGTCACATGGGGTAACCAAATTGTCCCGGTTGCTAGGGAGGGTAGAGTCACATGGGGTAACCAAATTGTCCGGTTGCTAGGGAGGGTAGAGTCACATGGGGTAACCAAATTGTCCCGGTTGCTAGGGAGGGTAGAGTCACATGGGGTAACCAACTTGTCCCGGTTGCTAGCGAGGGTAGAGTCACATGGGGTAACCAAATTGTCCCGGTTGCTAGGGAGGGTAGAGTCACATGGGGTAACCAAATTGTCCGTTGCTAGGAGGGTAGAGTCACATGGGGTAACCAAATTGTCCCGTTGCTAGGGAGGGTAGAGTCACATGGGGTAACCAAATTGTCCCGGTTGCTAGGGAGGGTAGAGTCACATGGGGTAACCAAATTGTCCCGGTTGCTAGGGAGGGTAGAGTCACATGGGGTAACCAAATTGTCCCGGTTGCTAGGGAGGGTAGAGTCACATGGGGTAACCTCCTCGTGGTGGTGATTAGTGGTTCTCTCAATGGGGCGTGTGGTGAGTTGTGTGTGGATCGTGGAGAGTAGCATGAGTCTCCACATGCTGTGAGTCTCTGCGGTGTCATGCACAACGAGTCACGTGATCAGATGCGCCGATTGACGGTCTCAGAAGCGGAGGCAACTGACACTCGTCCTCCACCACCCGGATTGAGGCGAGTAACCGCGCCACCACGAGGACCTACTAAGTAGTGGGAATTCTGCATTCCAAAATTGGTGGGAAAAGGGGATATAAAAGAACACTTAATTATCTAATCAAAATAACAAAATATGCATTGAAGTGATGATACATATTTTGCAGATAACGATTGTTTCAAGAAGCAACTATTGGCACAGACTGATCGGTAAAACCGTTATATCATCAAACTCTAGTGAAAATAATGTGTGGCAAGTTCGCAGTAAGTTTGCCAGAACTCTCGATTTTTGTAAGGGCTTAGAAACAGAACTAGATTTTTACATTTTCTGTAGAAAATATGTGGTGGTGCTTACCTGCCATATACCAGGGTGTTGTTGTGGGTGGTTGCCAGGGCATTGCTATACCGTTTCTAAGGTGTTCTAAGAGGTTTCTATGTGTTTTTTTCTGCTGTAAATGTTCCAAGTCGCCCTACTTACAGCTGTTTAAGCCAAAAACATAATTAGTCAATGATAATTGGTGGCAGTCTATTGAGGGAGAGATTAAGGCCTGTGTTCAGCATTTCTCTCTCTTTTCAGTGTCCTAGCAACACACATTTCAGTTGTTAGGCTGCTTATCTGCATCAGTGAATTCATTTACAAGCAAACTCAAGAAACAGAGAGTCTCTGATTCCAAATTAGCCTGAAACGCAAGTGGATTATTGCTTTGACTTTTCTTAGCAGTGTGGTAAAACGAGGTGCAACTCACGGTCAGAAAATCAAAGCTGTCATTCAACTAAATCTATAAGAGCTAAAGGGTTTAATCCCCATGAACCGGCTTGATGAGCGGAAAACTGAAAACTGTTAATATTGGTATTGACTGCAGCATGCATTAACTAAGTGAACCTGTCTCTGAAAATATACAGACAGTGTCTGAATTGTGTGCCATCTGTGATCTATTTCTGTTGTGTTGACATCAGCTGACAAATGAAGAAGTGATGAAAGATTATTCATAGATCAAAGAACCATAAAATAGACATGAATACAGCAGTGGCAACTGTTCCCGTGGTTTTATTTACTAAATATAGACGGGGTATTTCATAAAGTCATGAATTAATAGACAAAAAGGTTTAGCATCAGGGATGTATGGACATTCCTAGTTGTGAGGACGTCACTTATTCCACTGGGGAATAAAACAGGAATGAGCCAAAATTTGTCATCTCATATGAAGCAGTAGCGGGTGGACGTCAATGACAAAACATCAGATAAACACTTCTTTTCTTATTGTGATGCAATCCTCTAAATAGAGAAAGTTTGTGTAGCCAACACAATACGCACAGACATATACAGCACATATAAAAATATTGGATACAATTAGCATACTGGCTAGCGGCTAAACTAGATTTTAACAAGGTGTGTTTGCTCAAAACCAAGCATGCGGTCATGTCTGGAGTTTAAAGTGCAACTTCAATTGATGTTCTAAAAGGTGTCATTAACACATGACCTGCATAATCTCTCTTAACCTCATGGGCTGAGGTCAGAGGTCAACCTCTTCACTTTGTAATGTGAGTGTTGAGGGCATAAAGAGCCACAAAACAGAGAGATCACTGATATAAAACTCATATCCAGACACTGAGTCATACACACACAGACCTTTGACGATACATGTCAAATGTTTAAACTCTTGTCAAAGCATGAATATTATGCCTTAGCATTTCTTTACAGGCTGCAGTACTTTGGTGGTATCAGATGGTAATACCATGGTACTGAATGATTACCTGCCAAAACCATGGCATTATTACCATGGTATCACGGTATAAAATGGTTCTCTGTACAACAAGAATAAAATTACCATGGTACCATGTTCAAAATAAATGGAATTACCATGATAACATGTCCACAATCAAAGGTATTACCATGGTACAGTGTCCAAAAACAATGGTAATACCAAGATACCATGTCCAAAATTAATGATATTACCATTTTACCATGTCCAAAATCAATTGGATTACTGGGACTATCCTGGTACCATGTCCAAAATCAATGGCATTACCATGGTACCATGTCCAAAAACAATGGCATTACCATGGTACCATGTCCAATACAATGGCATTACCTTGGTACCATGTCCAATACAATGGCATTACCTTGGTACCATGTCCAATACAATGGCATTACCTTGGTACCATGTCCAATACAATGGCATTACCATGGTACAATGCCCAGTACAATGACATTACCTTGGTACAATGCCCAAAACAATGGCATTACCTTGGTACAATGTCCAATACAATGGCATTACCTTGGTACAATGCCCAATACAATGGCATTACCTTGGTACAATGCCCAGTACAATGGCATTACCTTGGTACAATGCCCAAAACAATGGCATTATCTTGGTACAATGCCCAGTACAATGGCATTACCATGGTACAATGTCCAATACAATGGCATTACCTTGGTACAATGTCCAAAAATAATGGCATTATCTTGGTACAATGCCCAGTACAATGACATTACCTTGGTACAATGCCCAAAACAATGGCATTACCTTGGTACAATGTCCAATACAATGGCATTACCTTGGTACAATGCCCAATACAATGGCATTACCTTGGTACAATGCCCAGTACAATGGCATTACCTTGGTACAATGTCCAATACAATGGCATTACCTTGGTACAATGCCCAATACAATGGCATTACCTTGGTACAATGTCCAATACAATGGCATTACCTTGGTACAATGCCCAGTACAATGGCATTACCTTGGTACAATGCCCAATACAATGGCATTACCTTGGTACAATGTCCAATACAATGGCATTACAATGGTACAATGTCCAATACAATGGCATTACCTTGGTACAATGCCCAATACAATGGCATTACCTTGGTACAATGTCCAATACAATGGCATTACCTTGGTACAATGCCCAATACAATGGCATTACCTTGGTACAATGCCCAATACAATGGCATTACCTTGGTACAATGCCCAGTACAATGGCATTACCTTGGTACAATGCCCAATACAATGGCATTACCTTGGTACAATGCCCAATACAATGGCATTACCTTGGTACAATGCCCAATACAATGGCATTACCTTGGTACAATGCCCAGTACAATGGCATTACCTTGGTACAATGTCCAATACAATGGCATTACCTTGGTACAATGCCCAATACAATGGCATTACCTTGGTACAATGCCCAATACAATGGCATTACCTTGGTACAATGCCCAATACAATGGCATTACCTTGGTACAATGCCCAATACAATGGCATTACCTTGGTACAATGCCCAGTACAATGGCATTACCTTGGTACAATGCCCAATACCATGGCATTACAATGGTACAATGTCCAAAAAATCATTACCATGGTAAAATGTCCAAAATCAATGGTATAACAATGGTACTTTCATTGATGTAACTTGACACTTTCTGAGATGATCAGCAGAAGATCTCAAACTCTGAAGCTCATGTCAATCAACAAGTGTCATAAAACCACAACAAACATTTTGTGTTGAGTCTAATAGTTCAGAGGTCAGGGGTCAGCAGTGAAAGCCTCAGGTGTGTCTTCTTGTTTATCAGTCTGACATCTCACACTTGTGATCTGTGTGTTCCTGTCCTGCAATTTGATCTGGGAACAGACAGGACTGAACGGATGCTCCACAGAACACAAATAAACCACCTGAGTGGCCGTCAGACAACATCTACACACCCCGAGTAAAACAATGAGAACAGATTTGTGTTAGAGAGAGACTGAGAGGGTTATCTGCTCTCTGATGAAACATGACCTCATGTTGTGTGTCTGCTGACTGATCAATCAGAGGAAGAGAAGGTCGCCACATATTTCCTCTTTTGATGTTGAAGCTCTAAGATGTCCTGATACACAGATGCTGATCGAACACAAACAAGCACAGATACTTAAGACAAAGATTTGGCTCATTTAGTGCCCACATGCTTAACTCAACAAAGAGATTATTTTAGTAGCAGCTTTTTATACCAACAACAATTAAAAGCAAGTAAGAAAAAAGTAGTCAATATGATCTACATTCAGCTTTGAGTGAAGAACAGATCCAAAAACATATAGAATAGGTTTTAGGAGCATAGATTTATTTCCTTGTATGATACTTTTATGGCGATGATTTGGATAAAATATCCCTTTATACATTTGCCCACTGTCAATGTATCTTTGTTGCAGATGGAGTTGTACAGTTGATCAATGGACATGCCGCTTTTGGCACGACCGGCATTGTTCCATATGAACGCTCCGAGATCACTAAGCGAACATTCAAATGATCAGGCTGAATGCTTTAAAACTTCAAAAACAGCATCTCTGGAGTGGAGGGAAGATTGCTATGCAGGCTAATTGAAGAGTACATCTAAAGAAATTTCAGTTTGGGGCCCTAAATGCAGTACAGTAGCACAGACAAACACGCCGCATGAGCGACAGGAAACTAGAGAAGCAGATTACAGGGATGTGGATTGTGAACGCTAAATTCACAGGATGAAAAACAAATGTTCCAATGGAGCTTACAAGGAAAATTAGGGAGGACAAAGGGTAAAAATGGTAACTGGTCTGCACTTATATAGCGCACACGGTGTCTTATTCACCCATTCACACACCAATGGCGGCAGAGCTGCTATGCAAGGTGCTAGTCTGCCATTGGGAGCAACTTGGGGTTCAGTGTCTTGCCCAGGACACTTCGGCATGTGGAGTCGTTTGGGCCGGGAATCAAACCCCCAACCCTGTGATTAGTGGCCGACCCGCTCTACCACCTGAGCCGATTATTTTAACTATTTTGCATGTTGCATTAAAATTAAAGGTATAAACTTATAAATATGACTCAGGAAGACTTTCCATGCACAGGTAGTTCGGTCTATATTAACTCTTTCCCGCCAGCGTTTTTAAAAAAGTTGCCAGCCACCGCCAGGGTTTTTGACGATTTTAGCTAAACTTTAATTGCCATGCAGAATATTTTCTTCCATGAATATATGAAGATGCTATATATCACAATAAAGATCTGGGCCTCTGCTTTTAGGCAAAAAAATGATTTTATTTTATCTTCATTTGTTCTTTTTTTATTGCCACTTGAACAGAGGTAGGTTTTGTCAAAAACAACATTTCGGACAAAAAGCTGAGAAAAAGGCATTTTTATCAAACAAGTGCTTTAGTATTAGTATGGTGTTCCACTTCACGTTTGAGACGATCGCAGTCTGTTTCTTTGATCAAAGAGTTAGCGTACTCTTTCAAAACATGCGTCGTGGTCTTCCTTACCGTGATAACACCTAAAACACGGATACCGGAAAATTCCGTGTTTGGCGGGGAAAGAGTTAACAAGTCTACTCTGCTGTCCTACTTAATGAGACATTCAGAGAGAGAGATTTATGCCTCTGTTCGAACGACCTTCTGACGTGAGTATATTGTAGCAAATCTGAAGAGTGTGAGAGCCGGGATAAGCCATCACATCACACAACAGACAGCATCAAGTCATGCTACGACATCTTTTAATCAACTGTGAAGCGCTACAGGAAACACGGAAGAGACACCAGTGTTCACCAGCCAGTCCGACCTGGAGATAATTAGGAATGTACCTGCACTGTCTGCTTACATACCCAAGGAAGTATGGCTTGGGGGAGAGAAGGAAACAACAACATGCATCGAATTTGTTATTATGTGAGAATAGTTGATGTGCACTTCTGATTTGCATTTGTCACGAGTTTGCAGAGGCAGGACCCATAAGCAGAGTGAAAACAAAGGGTTTATTTAATGCAAAAAATAAACAGAACCAAACACAAACTACCCCATAGGGGACAAATACAGCCCTGGATGACTAGAACAGGATGGGCTGAGACTGGATAAAAAGGAGCAGGACACAAAAATGACAGGGACTGGCAAGGTATGAACTAATAATGGGCAAACGAGGAGGCAGGGTATGACGCAGGACTGAGAGACACAAGGCAAAAAGGAACAAAACAAAGCCACATGCTCTTACAAAACAAACACCCGAATGGCACGAGCGCATATCGGCAAGAAAATAAGGCAACATGCGCTCGTGCTAACCGACAGACAGAACAAGAGAATGCATGGCAGCGCCAACAATGCAATGCCATGCGCTCTTACACTAGACAAACCGGAGCGTACAGAGTTCGGCCACAGACGGCTCGCGACCCGGACATGCAGCGCAAAGCGAGTGCAACGCGAAGCGCGCCCTCGGTCACAAGAGACAGACGTAAACAACTGATGTGAGTGCATGCCGCCAAGATGACATGCCGCCAAGAAGAGCAATGCAGCCACACCAAATAAAGACAAGAACATGGAGCATGAGTGTCCGGATCCCGAAACCAGAACCGAAACCGGACCAGACAGGAGAGTCAGGATCCAGACACCATGCTCCGAACATGAAACACAAGAGTGCACGGCAAGAAAACAACAACAACCCAAAGTCGTGTGCTCACAGAGACTGTCGAAGTGACAGGATCCTGACACTGCTCATGCCAACCGACAGACAGGACGAGAGAATGCATGGCAACGCCAACAAAGCAATGCCATGCACTCTCACTCTAGACAAGGCCTGAGCATACATCATGATGCAAACACCATGCAATGCACGCAACAGGCAACAAAACGGGAGTTCTGTTGGTGTTTATTTGGGTAAAATGTCCACGTGAATGCTCATTATCCAGCTTATTACAAGAGTACTTGCCACATAAATAAATAAAACCCAGATGACCAATCTTTTACGAATTAATCATCAGATGTGCAGTTGTATCTCAGACATATCAGACCACTAGATGGCGCAATTGACTAATCAGAATCGAGTATTCCAGACAGCCATGTAATAAACTATTTTAATGCACTTCACGCAGGCAACCATCTGAAACGCAACCAGTTAAAGCACGCCTATTTGTGGATTACCCCTTACTTAATTGTCATGCAATTAATGTCACAGTGCAAATCTCATGGTCCTAAAAATTCTTCATGCAAAATATGATTTATGCAATTTATATTTTTATTTTGGGGTTATAAATATGACATATTTCTAACAGTTTTTGTCAATTTCACTTGACAGTGTTTGGACATAAATATAACGGTTCTAACCGATCCCAGAGGGTATGTTCAATTGTTTTGGTAATTTGCAGTGGACGAGTTATCGCTGATATTTGGAGGTGTATAAACCATTTAAAGATCTGGTCTAGTGGAATAATTGAACTGTGACGATTGCTTGCGTGAGCAGTAGCATAGACTGTAGTGGATGTACAGTGTGATTACTGCGGTAAATTACTCTTTTACACAGCGGGGCGTCTTCTCACCTCACTACTCACAGTCTTCCGCTCGGTAGGAATCTAATTCTCACGCCTTTCCACTCGAGCTCCTCTTGGAATGACTGAATCCTGCCCTACCCTGTATACGACCCTCTTTCAGGACGACTCCATCAGCATGATTTTCTCTATAAAGTGGAATTCTGCTGTTTCAAATGGATTGACTGGAGCCGGGAAAAGCATCTTGTCCAGTGTGAGGGACTTTTTCTCATTAGCCGTACTAGCGTTGAGCAGTAACGATGCCACACAAGATGGTCTGTGGTTTGCTGACGCGGGTCGAGCTGAGATTTGGAATTAGGGTGCAGTGTTGTGCTTGACTAGTACACATAATACATTTAAATACCACACAGCATGACTGGATCCCTGTAACTTCTCTGAGGTGGGCATCCAGTGTCGTTGGACCACGTGTAATGGTGGACGGAGGGGGGCTATAGAAATGTTCTGCTTTTTGTCCTCAAACCTATAAAAGATGGAATGTTTTTTGAGTACTCGATTTTTTTTCAGGAATTTAAAATGGGGTTTTTAAACAGCAATAACAAGTGAATTTTTAAATCATTGTGTTTTTTTAAAACTTAGTTGCTAAATAAGGACTACAACTACCGCAAGGACTTTAAGTACTTGAAGAATGGTAGTCTTTATGTACTTGTGTGCAACTTCATGTGTCAAAAACACATATTCTAAATTCTCGATTGAGAATGTGTGTAATTAAAGTATCTTAAAGTAAAAACAACGACCTTATTTTACCCATATCAGTGTTGGGGAAGCATTGAATCTGTCTCTTCTGAAGCTACAAGCTACTTGTAACTTGAAGGTAGTTAAACTACACTAAAACAACAACAAGTAGTGAACTGCATTGAAGCTATTTAAAGTAAATAAATAACAATTAGATGACTCAATTTAATTAAACATTTAAGTTTATACTTAAAGAGCACCTATCATGGTTTTTCAAATATTACCTTTCATGTAGTGTGTTATATCGCTGTTTGTGAATTTTAAAAAAAGTCTGCAAAGTCTCAAAAATCAAAGTGCACCACAAAGTGAGTTATTGACTCCGATTCTGAACACCTGAAACGAGTCGTTAGTAATTCCAGACGTACTTCCTGTACTAACCTACGTCATTTGCTAACAAAAAACCCGCCTCTGATCTTCATTGGCTGCTCGTGAACAGCTTTGACCCGCCCTCAAACACCACACCAAGCGGTAGACCAATCACAACAGACTGTGACATCTGACCAATCAGAGCAGAGTATGCTCTCTGAAAGGCGGAGTTTAGAATGAATCGTTAAAAACGGATCATTGAGTTGTTTTTGGCACTGGGAGAAAAAGGTAACGCTGCCATTTAAATTATGAGCAAATTAAAGTGTTTTTTGAGCTTGAATGCATGTAAATCTATTAAATGAAACCTTTAAAACACTAGAACTAGAAAACACCCTATTTTATATAACTCAATATATCTCCTCCTGGGACCCGAGCGTTAACGTTTTCTGTTCCCCTTTTTGATTTGTAACTGGTAGCACCTAATAAACAAGCAAAAAAAAAAAAAAGAAGTAGAAGAAGCACTTAACTGCATAGAGAGCTATATGATGCTCCCTTGCTCCCTATTTAGTGCATGACTTAACCTCCAGTGTCCTGTCTGTCTGCACTGGTCTCAGAACAGTTATAGGAGAGCTATAGGATGCTCCCTTGCTCCCTATTTAGTGCATGACTTAACCTCCAGTGTGCTGTCTGTCTGCACTGGTCTCAGGACAGTTATAGGAGAGCTATAGGATGCTCCCTTGCTCCCTATTTAGGGCATGACTTAACCTCCAGTGTGCTGTCTGTCTGCACTGGTCTCAGAACAGTTATAGGAGAGCTATAGGATGCTCCCTTGCTCCCTATTTAGTGCATGACTTAACCTCCAGTGTGCTGTCTGTCTGCACTGGTCTCAGAACAGTTATAGGAGAGATATATGATGCTCCCTTGCTCCCTATTTAGTGGATGACTTAACCTCCAGTGTGCTGTCTGTCTGCACTGGTCTCAGGACAGTTATAGGAGAGCTATAGGAGTCTCCCTTGCTCCCTATTTAGTGCATGACTTAACCTCCAGTGTGCTGTCTGTCTGCACTGGTCTCAGAACAGTTATAGAGAGCTATAGGATGCTCCCTTGCTCCCTATTTAGTGCATGACTTAACCTCCAGTGTGCTGTCTGTCTGCACTGGTCTCAGAACAGTTATAGAGAGCTATAGGAGTCTCCCTTGCTCCCTATTTAGTGCATGACTTAACCTCCAGTGTGCTGTCTGTCTGCACTGGTCTCAGAACAGTTTGAAATGCAGCTTATTTTCATCATAACTCCATATAAAGACTCTGAAAGACACATTTATCAGCTTTTAGATGAACTCGTTTATTCTCAATGTGATAATGCACAGTAAATATAGGAATGCAACAAAATGTATATTAAAATGAAGCAAAACGACCCACATGTTTTTTCTACTTTTAAGGGAATAATGTCCCAAAATCCACATATGTGGACATCACATTTATCAGCGGCTGACACATAAAACAATTAATGGATTTTTTAAAGCGGCATATCAAACGAAACTAGAGACTCTCCTCTTTACAACCAAACAGGTTTCAATAAAAAAAAAAAATAGTTTACTCACGCATTATACAGTAATCAAGGACACGAAAGCAGTTATGGAACAAAGACGATTGCTTCACGCTCATATAACGCGAAACCAACACCCCCCAGGGCTGGACTGGGAAGACAAATCGGCCCGGGATTTTACATTAGGGTGGGGGGGTTTGGGGTTGAGCCAAGAGTTTTTTTATCATAGGGAGGGGGACATTCGCTATCCATTTCTGCATCGCGGCGCCATTTTGTGGTATGTTCTGCATAACGCGGCGGCTCATTTTAGCTTATCGCGGCCAATTCAGCATATTTCCCGGCTGACACACTGGACCCACACTGATTTGCCCGATGGCCAGCCCTCCCCTGATTGGCCCAAAAATGTGTCGGCCCACCAGGAAAATGCCCGGTATGCCAGATTACCAGTCCAGCCCTGCCACAACCACCCCCACCCACCTGGAACTCTGCGTAGGGCATCAATTTGGCCAGCGGCGGCCCTGGGATCGGAAACCCTTGATGAATTACTTAGCCAACAATTAGCCAACAAATTGACGTCATAACAGCTCTATATCTATAATTCGGAATATCACCATGGTAACATTATATAAAAATAACATGCTTTTAGAAATAAAACAATCACAACACTAAATTCCCAATCAATAAAAATGGCGGGCTCCCCTAACCTGCCATCTAACCAAGACACATTGCAATTCTGTTCCTTAATATTTTTGTTCTGGTGGCTTAATGTAAGGAATGTCCCATACAGGTATTAGTGTCAGCACTTGGAGGTAACATCAGGTATTCTAGATAAACTTCTGATGTGAAATTGTGAGGTAAAATTTGTTAGAAGATGTGCAGATGTCCCATCCTTCATACGTTTGAACTCTTCAAGGCTCTTGCTCAATGTGTTGGACATGTTGGACACCTGTATGATGTCATAAAAGATCACAATACACACAGTAAAGAGCTTAAAACACAAAGCGCAACACCTGACGGACTCCAATGCTTTCTCGCGCAGGTCCGCACTGGTCCACAGGAAACAAAGCTCAGGTTTGTGTTATTGTTTGACAAATGTAAAATCGCAGACTCTGTCACACGTCTCTTTCGTATTGAATCCTAAAGGCTCTTTGAAGTCTTTCTGAATGTACCCAGCCCACTGCCTGTTGTGTTTATTTAGCTGCAGCGGAGAAGAACGTGTCCTAGTCTTTTCAAACTCAAGCCTCGTTGTCACTTTGTAAAGTCAGGCGGCTCGTGTTTGTACATCCGTAAGAAGGGCCAAGACTTGGACAAGAGATGGAAACAGGGATTCTGCTCGGTTCACACCATTTATTTCCATTTTAGTCGAACATCCGAACAAGCAAACGGAGCTACAATGTAAACAATACTCTCAAAAGAGGACATTTCTATATGTAAACAAAGAGTGCAATGATAAACAACCCATTTAAAGGTTTACTATCTCTGCTTCAAAACACAGTGAGCTGCCTTACTGCCGACTACCTTCCTAGGCAGCGGCCTTCTAAGGCAAGAACCTAAATACTCAGTTGCTCTACATAGGCAGCAACTCCAAGCCATGCAAACAGCACTCCAGACACAATTGATTTCAATACTGGTGACTTAAGAGGACTGATGACATATCCCAAGGTCAGAAACGTACATTACGCGAGTACGCTTCAGCAGGTGCGAGTGCTTTGCCAACGAGTTATAGGATTCCCTTGCTCCCTATTTAGTGCATGACTTAACCTCCAGTGTGCTGTCTGTCTGCACTGGTCTCAGAACAGTTATAGAGAGCTATAGGATGCTCCCTTGCTCCCTATTCAGTGCATGACTGAACCTCCAGTGTGCTGTCTGTCTGCACTGGTCTCAGAACAGTTATAGGAGAGCTATAGGATGCTCCCTTGCTCCCTATTGAGTGCATGACTTAACCTCCAGTGTGCTGTCTGTCTGCACTGGTCTCAGAACAGTTATAGAGAGCTATAGGATGCTCCCTTGCTCCCTATTCAGTGCATGACTGAACCTCCAGTGTGCTGTCTGTCTGCACTGGTCTCAGAACAGTTATAGGAGAGCTATAGGATGCTCCCTTGCTCCCTATTGAGTGCATGACTTAACCTCCAGTGTGCTGTCTGTCTGCACTGGTCTCAGAACAGTTATAGGAGAGCTATAGGATGCTCCCTTGCTCCCTATTCAGTGCACGACTGAACCTCCAGTGTGCTGTCTGTCTGCACTGGTCTCAGAACAGTTATAGGAGAGATATACTTTAAAATGTGATTGATGAGTTTAAAAATGTAACTAATGAGTTTAAAAATGTAACTAATGACTTTAAAAATGTGATTAATGACTTTAAAAATGTGATTAATGATTTTAAAAATGTAACTAATGACTTTAAAAATGTAATTGATGAGTTTAAAAATGTAACTAATGAGTTTAAAAATGTAACTAATGACTTTAAAAATGTGATTAATGACTTTAAAAATGTGATTAATGATTTAAAAAATGTAACTAATGACTTTAAAAATGTGATTGATGAGTTTAAAAATGTAACTAATGAGTTTAAAAATGTAACTAATGACTTTAAAAATGTGATTAATGACTTTAAAAATGTAACAAAATGTAACTAATGACTTTAAAAATGTAACTAATGACTTTAAAAATGTAACTAATGAGTTTAAAAATGTAACTAATGACTTTAGAAATGTGATTAATGACTTTAAAAATGTGACAAAATGTAACTAATGACTTTAAAAATGTAACTAATGACTTTAAAAATGTGATTGATGAGTTTAAAAATGTAACTAATGAGTTTAAAAATGTAACTAATGACTTTAAAAATGTAACAAAATGTAACTAATGACTTTAAAAATGTAACTAATGACTTTAAAAATGTGATTAATGACTTTAAAAATGTAACTAATGACTTTAAAAATGTGATTAATGATTTTAAAAATGTAACTAATGACTTTAAAAATGTGATTGATGAGTTTAAAAATGTAACTAATGAGTTTAAAAATGTAACTAATGACTTTAAAAATGTGACTAATGACTTTAAAAATGTAGTGTGGTGTAGCCATCAAGTAAAATTTTTTAAGTTACTTTCCACCAATGACTAAGAGCGTACACAACTAAATAGTTAATAAAAAAATACAAATACATTGAATAAAAATTAAACATTTTTTAAGGTAAAAAATATTTTAGTCAAGAATATAAAGAACTTTTCTCAGGGTTTCTCTAAAAAACTAGATTTTTTTTAAATAAAAATTGTATAAAATAAAATAAATATATTTTTAAACGTGTCGTCTCTGTTTTATGTTTTTTTGTCAACATAAACAATAAAGAAATGGGGACCAATATGTTGTTATGTCACCTGATGTGTAACCACCTGGTGCAAATTCAGAGATTAAAACACAATTGTTATCGATTGATTTACGTATACTTTTTAATCAAGAACTTCCTGTAACGCGAGCATTAGCTCTGGAAAATTCTGGATTACAGCTTTGATGCCGAGAAGTTAACGAGACACATTCCCCTACAATGCTGATATCGAAACAGCTGCTCCTATCAAAACACAAACTTTAACCACAAATCAGCATTAGAAACGGAGATTGTGATCAACGATTGGCCGGCGCTGTTGGGAGTGATTCGGCTCTAATCAGAGGTCACAGGTTCGGTCCGACTCCCCTCTGATTCCCACACAATTAAAGTTAAGCCCTGATCAGCTTCACTGACTAGTTCCCTCGCTGAGACGCTGCCCTTTACCCCTGATTTAAGAGCAGTCTGCGGAGATCACTCTATACATTGAGCACAGTCAGTGTGGCCCCTTAATAAGCTCTTAATACGGTTTCACTAGATTTTAACATTGACCTTCTCTTTCTTACATCTTATCAAACGCAAACTCTATGAGACTATGAAATGTCAGGGTCAGAGGTCAAACAACGGGACATGTGAGGCGCTCTCCTTTTCGGCTGATGTCATGGTATGCTGTCCCAAACAGTAAGTATGTGATTTAGGACGCAGCCTTGGTACGCCCTCTTCTTCTGAAGCTCACTGCTGCCCCTGTCTGCTGGAGCGGGCACTACAGCTGGTTTGGAGGTTGATGTGTGTTTACTATTTGAATATTAATAATGTAAACAATCAATAAAAATACACACTTCAAATCCAGGTATAAAAATCACTCTGGTTTCACCATGGTATTCTTGTGACTGTTGGATCTTTACTATATAGTGTTTGTCAAACACTCCCAAAGAATCAACATTCATGAAATCCATTCCAGGTGTTCAGCTTTACATTTTACAGAAAGGAAACAAATACATCACAGATGCACCTGGAGTCTCGTCTCCATCCAGCTTCCCGTCAGCGCCGTTTCTTTCACACTGCTAACATGATTAATGAACGTACTTTTCTGTGCAGATGCGGCCATGCAATTATTTGTTTAAAGATATAAACGAGCCGTAACCCCTCTGGAGGTGTGTGTACATTAAACGTGCATAACCCATAATGACAGATGTGTATAACACTTCCTCTAATGCGCTAAACCAGCTGGGCACTGCAAACCTCTCGGTATTAAAGCCAACAGTCCGGCTTGTGATGGTCTGGAACTGTTATCGCCATTACTAAAATCGAGAGTTCATGGCACAACTGATCATTTTCACATTCAGATGAGCTTTGCGGTACATTGCCCATTGCTGCCAAAGGTTTGCCGGAGTTTCACCACTAGCGGAGAAGATCTGGAAAGTTCTGGAAAACATTAGCGGCGAATCACAAGCGCATTTGCATGTGAAAATAAAGAGTGGCAAATTTGCTGGAAATTTGTGGCTAGTTTAGATTTTTTTGTAAGGGGCGTAATTGTGTGTGACACTTAAAACAGGCATCCAGGTTGAAGACAACGAAAAGGGCGCGAGAGAAATTTCGGCAAACGATTTTACCTTCAGGGATGACGATCATTTTTGCTCTCCTTTCATGGTTTATCTCGAAGTTTGTTGAAAACAAAGACTTTTTGGGGGGAGGGGGTTTCTCATTTTCTCCCAATTTGTAACGCCCAAATCCCAATGTGCTCCAAGTGGTGTAGTGACTCGCCTCAATCCGGGTGGCGGAGGACGAATCTCAGTTGTCTCCGCGTCTGAGACCATCAATCCGTGCATCTTATCACGTGGCTCGTTGAGCGCGTTACCATGGAGACGTAGTGCGTGTGGAGGCTTCACGCTATTCTCCGCGGCATCCACGCACAACTCGCCACACGCCCCACCGAGAGCGAGAACCACATTATAGTGACCACGAGGAGGTTACCCCATGTGACTCTACCCTCCCTAGCAACCGGCCCAATTTGGTTACCCCATGTAACTCTACCCTCCCTAGCAACCGAACCAATTTGGTTACCCCATGTGACTCTACCCTCCCTAGCAACCGGACCAATTTGGTTACCCCATGTGACTCTACCCTCCCAAGCAACCGGGCCAATTTGGTTACCCCATGTAACTCTACCCTCCCTAGCAACCGAACCAATTTGGTTACCCCATGTGACTCTACCCTCCCTAGCAACCGGACCAATTTGGTTACCCCATGTGACTCTACCCTCCCTAGCAACCAGACCAATTTGGTTACCCCATGTGACTCTACCCTCCCTGGCAACCGGGCCAATTTGATTGCTAAGGAGACCTGACTGGAGTCCAGGTCTGATAGTCAGCGTCGAGTGATTGGTCCTTTTTGACACAGCACTAAGAAAAGTAACAGGTGTCCGCTGACAACGGCGTTTATAAGAGTCTGAACAACAATTTACGCTTGATTAATGACACTTACAACATTTGCATTGTGATATATATATAGTATAGTTTATATAGTATATATAGTTTAATAGTTAATGATGTCGATTGAAAATACACAGTTTAAATAAGAAATTAATTATTAAGAATCATCGTAAATTAAATTAAATATAGAGAGGGCGAGAGTCGTGCTAGATCAATTCTCTACGGAGCCTCTCACGGGACAATATCTACGGGTGAAGACTTCTGGGCAAAGTCCCTTTCAAGGCAATTCAGTCCACTCTTTAGAACGCTCCCGGCCCATGCAGCCAAAAATGGACTAAAACAGCAATTGCGAGTGGGGTGGACAATGGGGTCCATTGCCACCCCCGCCCCCCCAGCTCCGCCACTGTCCTAAACAGGTTTCTGCATATTCACTCATTGAAGATGACGGAATCACGGGGAATTGGGACAATCAGCTTTCAGAAGGAGGGCGTCTACTGGGGGCTGGCGTCAAATCGTGGGTGACCCACATGTAGCCATGAAAAACCTGAACAAATCAGACTTTAACCCTCCTATAGCATTGAAAAATGGCATCTTCCTTTGATATTCGCCATCATTTTTGTTCAGGAGGGTCACATGTGTAACCCTTTTTTTTTTTATGATGATGATGATGATACCATTTCTTCCCTGAAGAACAATAAAAGTATGCATTTCCGTTGTGATTTTATGCTATTTTGATCTTATTTAAATTTGACCATTAATTTGAAAACACAAATAAGCATATTTTTGAGATATTTAGTTTTTTTTTTTTATTCTGAACAGACACTTCTATAAGTTGAAACTGAAGCGACTAAGAGAATGTGGCATATATTGGAGGCATGTTGCTGCCATCTGGTGAATAAAATAAATATAACATGAGTTGAGCACCATGGCATGCCAGTAACAGCCAATGGATTGCTGTAGTCCCCTACTGTGTCGTCTGATTACTTATTGTAAACTAATTTTATATATTTTATATTTGTGGCTGATTTATTGATTGTATTTGACGGATTAAAAAATAAATAAAAAGGCTAGTTGTGACATTATTTTTCATTAAGAAAATAAATGGTGTCAGTTGTGATTTGAAATGGGCTTTTGAATGACAGTTGGCTGCGAATATTAATTAAGAACATTTTAAAATGTCTTGCAACACTTATTGGTTACATGTATCAAGTTTCAATTAAGATGTTTTGGTTGGACGATGGCTCTCCAGAAGACCTCAAGATCAAGAGATTCAAACCATAGACTGTAAAAAAAGATGGACGACGCCCCTTCGCTCTTTTCCATTGGTGCGAACTGAAGCCGCCAGTGTCCCGATATGAGCAGGAAGTAAAGCCGCGAAATCAAGGCCCCGCCCTCACTCTCGCTGAATCAATAGCAAGGACACGCCCCTGCACTTTTGACGGTGTGAAATAATTAATTATAGAAATTTAGATATTACATTTAAAGCTCCAATCTCCAATCAAGATCCCGAAAAAAAGTCAGTTGGTGCTTCAGTGACTACTTCGCTCAGATAACCTGTCAATCACAGCTGTCAATCATGATGTCACAGCAGCGTTTTTATAGCATCAAATAACTAAAAACAAACTTATTTTGAAAACAAACACTTGAAATGACATCAACGTGATAGAAACGACAGTAAATGACAGAAACTATCTTTGGAAAAAAGATATGTGAAGTGTAATTGAATTGTTTAGTTGGTCTCACGTCCCGTTGAATAACATGGGGAGGCGGGGTTTATGACCTATACTAGGACCAGCCACCGGGGGGCGATCGAGACGTTTTGGCTTCACTTTTGAGGGCTTGTGTGGCACACTTGATTCAAACACTGAGGAGATAAAACAGATTTTTCTCCCTCATTTGGTGTTTTTTGAGTTTTTAAGTCGTTCTAGAGATTGAATGTTCCAAAAATCTATTGACCTCCCTATCTAGACAGTATTTTAAGGCACCTTAGAATGAGACATGAAACTGCAGCAACACTATGCTTCCTTCTAATGCTTATACCTTCTTTTGGCCAATTTCGAAGGCAGTATTACACGAATCCTAAATGGAGAACAGTCCCAGAATGCATTGCGTCAAACGAAATGTCAATTCTAACTATAATATATAAATCTGTAAAACACCGTTTCATTAATTCATGCTTGTAATCCAATTAAAATAGTTTGCCATATATTTTTGTGCTTATTATTTTGTCTCGACAAAACAAAAATACTCTTGTGCGACAAACTTTGTTTTGGGTTTTTCAAAATCCCTAAACCGGGACCAACATTTCTAACACTAACTCCTCTTAGAGCTTTCAAGCTATGTCCATCAGATTTGGTACAAACCTTCAGACTGTTCTGGAATAGCGTACGATGTCTTGATTGAACCGTTTGGAGGTGACGTTTTTGCACAGCGGACGAGCAAAACCAAAAAAATCCCATAGACTTACATAGGGGCGGGCAATATGACCAAAATATTCAATCATGATATGAATAATTCTATATCACAATAAAGATATACATCACGATATAGTAAAACGTAAAAGAGTGGTGGTGGCGTAGTGGGCTAAAGCACATAACTGGTAATCAGAAGGTTGCTGGTTTGATCCCCACAGGCACCACCATTGTGTCCTTGAGTAAGACACTTAACTCCAGGTTGCTCCGGGGGGATTGTCCCTGTAATAAGTGCTCTGTATAATACATTGGTACTCAGAAGGTTGCTGGTTTGATCCCCACAGTCACCACCATTGTGTCCTTGAGTAAGACACTTAACTCCAGGTTGCTCTGGGGGGATTGTCCCTGTAATAAGGGCTCTGTATAATACATTGGTACTCAGAAGGTTGCTGGTTTGATCCCCACAGTCACCACCATTGTGTCCTTGAGTAAGACAACTCCAGGTTGTTCCGGGGGGATTGTCCCTGTAATAAGGGCTCTGTATAATACATTGGTACTCAGAAGGTTGCTGGTTTGATCCCCACAGTCACCACCATTGTGTCCTTGAGTAAGGCACTTAACTCCAGGTTGCTCCGGGGGGATTGTCCCTGTAATAAGTGCACTGTAAGTCACTTTGGATAAAAGCATCTGCCAAATGCATAAAATAAAAATGTATCTGGAAAACCAATTAAAATTGGTTTATTTATGCATGTGTATATATATATATATATATAAAATGACCATATTGTAATGTCTATTTTTGGACAATCCAGTTTTTTGGCAATTTCAAGCATTGTATCACCTTCATTCCTCAAAACAATTATTGACAGTAAAATGTTTCTTTTTGGCCACTTTTGCCCTAATATTGACCTTAAGACATGCCAGTCTATTGCATACTGCGCAACTCAAAAACAAACAAAGACAACGTTCAGCTTCATTTCATGAACCAAATATCTTTCAACTGTGTTTGATATAATGGCGAGTGATTTTCTGGTATCAAATGAACAATTTAGGATGATTACTCAAGCATAAGATGTTGGAGTGATGACTGCTGTATAGATATGATCAGAAATGACTGTAGGACTCAAACAGTGATGGTGCTTTTATTTACATCAGTAATGTCCTGAATGCCACTTTGTTGACTTAACGTACCAATTTTCTTCCGAAACTGCAAAATCTGTACATTATTTCAAACGTTTGGTCACCGGTGTGTTTACACATTTTCCTCTTTTATTTGGTTTAAATTGCAAGTTTGTATCCGAGTTGGAGGATCGTTTTCATAAACATTCCCAGAGCTCTGGATAAGAGATGCTCGCGGTAAATCCACAACAAATCTACATTTCTAATGTATATTCTTACATATACTCCTGCAGAATTTTAGCCACAAAGTGCTTTAATTTAAAGATCGGTTAACATGATCCTGGATTTTCTGTGAACCTCACCAGCATTCCATAATAAAGAACAATCCTTTGAATTGTTTAAATATTTTATTTAAAAAACATAAGTTGTACGGAGAGGATTATTATCTGTACACGTGATATCACATACAGCTACATATGAAACTCAAGAGCAGTTGATGTCACAGTCCAGATGTAAAACAGTGTTTGCCAGAAAAATGACCATCAGTAGACGAGGAATATTCAATGTGACCTGTTCGTTTTGACCCTTGACCCCATATTTGGTGATATATTTAAATTCACATATTTCCGTCTTCCCTTTTTAGCAACGGTCTCAAATTCATCCTAAAAATTCACTTGCGATCTGTACGTGCTCCATCGTAATGGAATTGTCACTGCCGGGGAAATACAACTCACAGAGAAACACCGCAAAACAAGAGACGAGACAACGGTTACCGAATGAACAGCACTTGCATAGAAAAATTAACATCTTGGCACAATCTTATCAAAAAACGTGAATTTTATTTATGCCGTAAAAAAGGACAGCGTTAAAATGGAAATAGACATTTGCGATTCGTCAGATGTAATTTAAGATTTCCCTCGTGTTCGATAAAACTAGACAAATAAACAATACTATGTTAGGATTTTCAACTATTCTCCAAACGTTGAAAAACGTTATTTCTGGGACATAATCCAAATGCAATTGCGTATTACCGTTTTCATTCGCACAAATGTAGTTGCCCAAATTTCAATTGGAAAGGCAAAGTCCATTTGCGATTGCATGTCTTAAAATTGATCGCAAAAGCAATATTAATTACCCCGTTTGCCATTTCACTTTCTCTGCGTCCCGTAAGGAGCCTCCGAAATTCAAATGGATTCGCATTTCCCTTTGCACTCGCATTTCCGATGCCGTCAATAGTTTTGGGGGTGGGAGTTTATACTGTGGGGCGCGTTTGTAATCGTTAGTGACGCCAGTTACAATCGACTACGTTTTATTGCACCTGCCGCTGTGCGTTTGTGTACATTATTTAAACTTTCCACTAAAGATTTACTGAAAATAGTCCTTAATATCCTTCCATACAACATAACAAAGAGGAATGGCGATCATTCAGGAATGGGGGGCGTTCGTGGAGCAGTAACAGTTTCAGCAGTCACTACGAGTCTTAACATCTCGTTAACATGCTGTGAATTTGGCACAGTTAAAAGTCACAAAAGCGTTTCTGAATTATATACGTTGACATTGATCATAATTGCACACAAGTTCGGCTTTTCATTGTTTAAAGAACGTGTGACATTGCTGTAAATATTTTGCATGTTTGACAATCATGATGTGTATTGTTAATTTTAATTAAAGTTTCAATTGAAGTTATGCATTATTGATGCTATTATGATGGCAGATTTATGAATGGTGACCTTTTTTTGGGGGGGTTGGTTTTATGGTAACTCAACAATTACGTTCATTACGTTTACACGAACCACAGAAATCGAGAAAACAGGCGCGTTCGTGTCATAGCGTGCATAGTTCATGAGGGTGCTTTATGAAAAATAAACGTTCGACAGTTTTGTTGCGTACAGACGTGGCCTCTTTGATTTTGTTTGTTGATGATCAGTTAATCGTCGCCGGCGTCGTCGCCCTCTCCGGGTCGCCGCGTGATTCTGCGTTCGCCCTTCCTGCCTTGCGGGCCGCGGGGTTTAGCGAACGCCTGCTTGTGCGCGTGTTGCTTTGGGTGAACCTCATCGTACAGGAAGTCAGCTGTCAGCTCATCGCCATTATCGATCTCCATCTGAAGAGTAAAAACATGGTAAACTTTAATCAGAGAGTTCTACATGCCACAATCTTTGTCATTAAAATAATATTACAGTAATGAAATTAATGAATGAGAGTTTGACAGACTTCAAATATTTACAGTGAATTAACATTGTATAACAAGCGTTAAAGTGGTACTGTCTCTTTAAGAACGCCGGCAGTTCAGTGCTTTGGTTAAGCGCACATTAACGAGAGTCGCCATGTGACGTGTGAGTAAAATGAATGTTTCTTTTTACATTTTGATCAGCAACTGACCGTTAAGTATAAAGGAAATTAAGACACATTATTTAATGAAAGTGGAGTGATTGGATCTTGTTTTTGATGGACACACATTACACGGAGGTAATGTTCATTTTCAAGCACTTTTCAACAAAAAAAAAAAGCTTGTTTTCCTGGTATTCCAGTACTTACATTTAGTAACCTTGTAAACAGTCTAGAAAAGAAGTGACAGTGAGATTTTGATTTTAGACGGGTCATTAGTGGCCAAACACTGAAGGTTTGATCCGTTTGTGTTCTTCTTATGCTCCTTAAGTCTCTGGAAGCCTATAGAAGCCTTTGGGGAAAGGTTGTGAAATTTGGCACACTAATAGAGGACACTCTCAAATGTAACTGACCCAAATTTAGGGTCTCTAACTCACTCCCTCTAGCGCCACCAACTGTTCAAAGTTGAGCACACGTTTCAGCCTATACCTTTTGAACCGTAAGTCCTAGAAACCATTTATTCATCTGATTACTTGGCTCATTCCGAGCCCCAATGGGACGCACTGTTTTGAAGCTCCACCCACTAGATTTTCAGCCATTTTGAAATTTCCAAAAAAACTACTTTTTAGGTTTTTTTGTAACTCCTCCTAAACGTATGTCCGGTTTGCTTAAAATTTTAAACGTATCATTTAGAGACATTCATGACAAAACTCATGGCTGTATCTTTGCAATGTTTTAGCATATTGACATATAATTTCAGCACAGCGCCCCCTAGTGGTCAAATGATATAATAAAATGCTTATTTGGAAAAAATAAGCCTATTGTCCATGTACATTGATACCAAATGATCCATGGTCAGCCATACTTCCTGTCTGACATTTAGTCCTAATAGTTACACCAAACTGATGAATGTCACCAGATGAAGTTGTCAAATTTAGTAAATATGAAACGTCACAAAAAGATCTGACCTTCTTCTCGACCTCCATGTGCAGTTTGCTCTCCACCATCTCCAACAGCGGATTCTTACAGCTGGAGTACAACATCCGCTCTTTGATTCCACAGCTGTAACCCGGCATGGAGTAAATAAACACTGAAACAAACAGCCGAGAGTACATCGGTGAATTAGTGGATATCATTTGAAAAACTAGTATGCACATGTTGTAAATGTATAGAAACATCTGTTTGCTGATGTTTGTACCTATAGACTCCAGGTAGTCGCCCTCGTGTGAGTGTTTGTAGAGGAAGAAGTGATATCGCGCCGCGTCTTTAGGAATTCTCTTGGGTAAATCTTTCATTTCTGTGGCATCCGTGTTTGACAACATAATCAACTCCTCCTCAAAATTAATGCTCTATCAAGAAACAACAGACATGCATGAGGAAAAATGGAGAAGCCTCTGGTATAAAGACCTCAGACCGTTCTCAGATATTCAGTATTTTCCAATCAATGAATTTCCAAGACTTTTCCAGTTTTTCGAGATTACAGGATAAGGATTTTTTTAAATATCACTGCACGGATATTACAGAGAATTTGTGTTTCCTCCCAATAGTTTTGCGTTTCCTCGCATTGGTTTCTGTTCCGTACAAATAGTTTGTTTGCATTTTCTCGCGATTGTTTCGGTTACTTCGCAATAGTTTTGCGTTCCCTCGCATTGGTTTCTGTTCCCTACAAATAGTTTGCGTTCCCTCACCGAAGTTTGCATTCCCTAGCAACAGTTTGCGTTCCTTCGAAATCATTTGTGTTCCCTACAAATAGTTTGCGTCCCTTCGCAATTGTTTGCGTTTCCTCACATTGGTTTGTTCCCTCGCAACGGTTTGCATTCCCTCGTGATGGTTTCTGTTCCTTCGCAACAGTTTGCGTTCCCTCGCAATAGTTTCTGTTTCCTCACACCGGTTTGTGTTCCCAATAAACAGTTTGTTTGCATTTCATTGCGATCGTTACCGTACTTCCCAATAGTTTTGCATTCCCTTGCAATAAGGTTTGCGGTCTCATGCAATAAGGTTTGTGTTCCCTCGCATTGGTTTCTGTTCCGTACAAATAGTTTGCGTTCCCTCACCATAGTTTGCGTTCCCTCGCAATGGCTTCTGTCCCGTCGCAATTGTTTGTGTTTCCTCACATTGGTTTCTGTTCCCTCGCAATGGTTTGCGTTCCCTCGCAATGGTTTGTGTTCCCAACAAATAGTTTGCGGTCCCTCACCACGGTTTGCATTCCCTAGCAACAGTTTGCGTTCCTTCGAAATAATTTGTGTTCCCTACAAATAGTTTGCGTTCGCTCACAATAGTATGCATTTCCTCACATTGGTTTCTGTTCCCTTGCAACGGTTTGCGTTCCCTCATGATGGTTTGCGTTCCCAACAAATAGTTTGTTTGGGTTCCCTCACAATAATTTTGCGTTCCCTTGCAATACTATTTAAGAAAAAGAATAAAAGAGCTCCTTTAAAGAGCTCTGTAGAAATTTGCCTGGAAACCACAAATTTTTTTTTGGTCATTCCCTGATATTTCCAGGTTTTCCATGAACGTAGAAACTCTGAATTCTCACAAGCTGGACGTAGTTCAGTTTCTTGTCTTTGAACTGCTGTAATGCAGCGAAGGCCTCTCCGTCCAAAGGGAACGCTACTCCCTGAAGAGTTTGCTTCGTAGTGTTCACATTGATATCTGTGTGAACCTGCAGTGAGAGAGACAGAGAGAGGTTCATTTCAGTGGATCAGGAGACAATAATAGTGATTCATAAAAAAACTGAAATGACAAAATTCTCCCATCATAAAAAATAAATTCAAGGAAGTAAAATAAATGTTTATTTTAGTCTTTGTATTTCTGCTTTCCAATAAATAAATGAACTGATATCAGATTAATCATGCTATATTGGTCTCTTTCACTCATAAATGCAGACGGCTATTTAAGGAAAATGAAACCTCTACTTCCTGTTTTCACTGTGTCTCTCTCTCTGATTGGCCAGTTTTAAGGGTGGGGCCTACCAGTGTGTTTCACTGCATGTCTGTATATGGTCATGACTTCAGAGCTAATGATTCCCACTCAATATCACATGACACTCTACAGTGATGCCTCAGGATCAGTCAAAAGATCCAAGACTATGTTTGATAGTAGCTCAAAAATGGTTACCTCACTGAGTTTAATCTGCCGTAGTTCCTCCTCAGCTGCAGTCAGTGGTACAGGAGCGGACTGTGAGGTGACATGTTTCTTATAACCGCTTAGAGAAACATCATCCTGACACACACAAAGACTTCATTCACTACAGTACAAAGATCAATCTCTGCCATTCAAGAGAACAGTTTGGAGTAAAAAGCATGATAATTATATGTTTGTATGAACCTTAACAGTGCCAAAAATCTCATCCTTAATGTGTGCGAGTCCAAACTCCTTCTTCAGTGTGGATCTGGTGGCTGCGTAAAGCATTTTAGGCCGCACCTGTGGAGAAAACAAATAAGAGTTAAAAAAACATGTGCAAACATTCTCACCGAGTGTTGGCCGGACGACACGAGAGCCACGGTTATCAATAACTCATAATGGGGTGTTTTATTATTTTTATAAAAACAAACAGATTGACATTTTTTATTTTTGTTACATGGTCACATTAAAAACGAGCTTCACCAGGTCTTCATTTATTTTTCAGAAATTACAACTGTCCCACAGTTGAAGTGTCATGTCCACCACACCAAAAATGTTGCTCCTAATAAAGTTCAATCACCAATAAAATTAATAACTACAAACTTGACCAACACAAAATGTGTGTCGATTGAAAGCTCAGAAGCTGTACTTTATAATGCATGTAGATATTATGACCAAAACTGAACAAGTGCTTTCAAATTTTCAGATAAATCAGAAGTGTCCGATTTGATAATTTATATAAAAAATATGTAATAATAATAATTGCACCGTCCATATTATTGCAATCAGTAGAAACATCAAACTGATCAAATATTAATGTGTCATATGTTGTTGGAAACTTTTACACACAGATAAAAATATAGCAAGTAACAGCTAAATATATGTCTTTGACTATTATGCTAATGTTGCTTATATGCCGTGTTTTCACTTATAACTTCAGAAAAAATAAGCAGAACATAAAATCTCACATATGGTTATTTAGAGTCTGTGATTATCTTTCAATCGAGTCCACACACAAGATAATCAGATGTATAGATCATTAGATAATCCACATGAAGCACAATGTTACATATGGCCACCAGGAGATGGCGCCAAATACACGACACAGACTCAATGATGACTCAAATGACACAGAATGAAACTCATTCTGTGAAATCTCGTGACTAAAATCATGTGTGCATGCTATGCAAACCTTTAGTCATTGTTGTGTTTGCATGTGTAATTAGTTCTTATGTACAATTATTATCTTTTATTTGTTTGGAGATGTTTTTGGACACTATGATACATTATGTTTGTAATGTTATAACTTTTGATCGCTTTGTCGTATCAACACAAAACTATTCTCGGATACAGTTGACATTAACGTGAACAAAACAAAAGCAGTTTTTCTGACACACCTTATTTACCCCCAGAGATATATAATGTTAAATAAGAAAAATAAATGGCAAATTTTTTCGTGATTTTTCAGCAGTTTCTTAGGCCGAGAGTCTAAGAATGTATCAATATAATTAAGTTTCCAATACAATGATACTAAACACTTAACCCTCATCTTTTATGGGCATCATTTCCAGTCAAGCTGTACTTTTGTCAAATTATGCAAAAAAGCATGAAAATTGTATTTAATTGCATGTATTTAGAACACATTAAATATTAGCTTTGAAATTATCCTCCCGTCATTTGATTTGAGATAGGTTAAAACGGTTATTTCCAGAAGCGTCATATACATACACTGTTGGACATTGTTAGCAGGCAAATTCATTAAACTAGAAAGTGTGTGAAAAAAGTTTTAACGAGATTTCACAGGTTTTTAACGAGATTTCACAGGTTTTTAAAGAGGAAGTCCACAGCGCTAAAAGTGCCCAAAGTTGAAGAAACACTTTATGATGGAAGACGACGACATAAATGTTTACAACAAACATATAAGCCTCTGTATCTCGATGATGTCACCTGTTTAACATCACTCAGAATTTCCCACCAGATGAGAGAATCAGCTGATTCTAGATCAGTGTTTATCACTCGAACACACAACCACAGATCACTCGACATTCATGTGTGAAATCTTTGACGTGTTGTAACATGTTCAGTTCTGCCTTTCACACAAAGAATTGATGGTGTTTTTAAGAACCTAGAAACCAAAAGACTGATCTAAAGAACCTCTAACGAAGCGTTGAGAACCATTTAATGACTCATAAACCCGGTATAGACAGAAATGAGTTCATTATTAAACATATATACCAATGAAGAACTTTACAGAAATGGTGTTGCGACACACTTCTGCTGCACTTAAATATACTTCAACGTTAATCAAACTCATAAAGTTGACTGTGTGTGTGTGTGTGTGTGTGTGTGTGTGTGTGTGTGTGTGTGCTTACTGGTGAATTGTCAGGTGACCAGGCGATGAAGATCCACTCATGTCCCTGACTGTTTTTGGAGTCAAGGCGGAACAGGATGTAGCAGGGCAGTTCTTTTTCCAGAACAGGAAGTAGAAGGGAATCGTAGTCTTCCTCCCAGCTGCGACACACTGGTTTAGTGAGGCCTAAAACCAGCTCCTCTGGAAACATGTGACAGTATGTGACACTAGTATGCAAGTCCTTTTAAACGATCTTTAGCGGTACAGATATTTGCATGTTAAGACTCGCCAATTGATTGACCGACATTTGGCCATTTTGAGATTACTGTCCGATAACCGTGTCCGTTTGCTTCCCCGCAGCGTACACTTCAAAACCAATCATTGAGAATTAATAATACTTTTTGTTTTGTGTTTTAGAGACACATTTGTTTGTAAAATAAGTGTGCATTTATTTAATTTCCTTCCTAAACCCCGCAACAGTCGACTAATGGTTAAAAATTATAATTTTGCTCTTTAGCTTGTAAACGGTTCCAGTAGGATCGCAGCCGTACCATTTTCAATGATGATCTTCAGAAGTCTGTAATCTCCATTTCTGGCATTGGCGAAAACATCCTTCACTTCTCCAGCAGCTAGAAGACCAGAGACCAAACACACACACACACACACACGTTAAAATGTCATGCTACAAACCAACAGTGCACTGTTTTTTCCATCCTTGTTCAATGCATTCATTTATAATACATGCATTGAGTTTTATGATACATTATAGATAAGCATAGTTACTTTGTACACAATTAATAATGCATGCTATGTGCTGTTCATGTCTGTGCACTAAGTAGGAGTATATTACATACATGCACATGCTCTCAATATGATCACAATACATACTTTTCATGTGAGGACACTCTATAATGTAAAATGTGCAGGTATGGCTAGTTTGATGACGTCACAAACATGCATCCACCCAGTGTTACATATCCTACATGAACGCACAGACACTTAGTATGTTATACACAAGGATGCATTTATAATGCATGTGCTGACATGAACTCATTATTATATTAAGGGATGCATGCAGTCTGGCGCGTGAGCGGCGCGCGTGGAAGGCGTTGCCCGTGCGCTCGTGAGAGTAAAACATGCATACACAACACCGAAACAGCTCAGTCCATTAAAACAATATCAATTCAACGCATGATGATGATGATTTATAGTGATTAAGACGAGATCCCATTGAAATCAGTGCGGCAGATAATGTTTATAATAATTTGTATTCGTTTTCTAAACGAAACTCGGCGCTAAGTGAGTCCGACTGCGCTCGTGCACTCTCCGAAAACACGTTCTGATGTATAAATCATGTAAATAACTCAGTTCTTACCCTGAATACCCGTTTGATGAGACATTATTTTTCACTCGGCGGATGGTGTTTGAAGACTAGCAATCCCGGAAGAAGGAAGCAGAGCAGCGGTGACGTCAAATGACTCTGACGCGTCAGCCCTCCCACCGCCAGTGCGCATGCGCGATTATGAACACGAACTATTTACGCTTTATTTTCATTTTAGTTTTATTTTAGAGACTTTAATTTATTATAATGGTCGTTGTTGTTATGTTGCGTTTTTCTTTTGTTTTGTTTAGAGCACAACAGTTTCCTACAAATCGCATTTCATTTGCAATGGTATGAAGTTGTAGTCATAAAGGCTAATCCACAACTGTAATTTTATTTCGAGTAATCTATAATTATATTGTTTGAGATCAAAGTGTAATTTTAAGACTGGGATTGTTACGTTTTTAATGTGAATGTGTCATCTAATGTGTCCAATTAACCTTACTGCACTGAATTTAATAAGCAGCACAGCTAAAGTAATTATAATATTTCCAAACATTGTGAATCCAAGATTTAAAGTTAACCTTTTAAAGTCTGAAGGTCTTTTTAAAGATTTCCTGTTTCAGTGGCATACCCATAATTAAAAGCTGATGACTCAACAAAAAATAAATACATAAATAAACAAGGAGGGTCAAGGGTTTGGTATTATTGTAAAAAACAAAATGGCCATTTTTTTTATAGATTCTGATATATTCTGAGACTCTCAGCCTAAGAAACTGCTGAAAAATCACTTTTTTATTATTATTCTGATTTGACATTATATATTTCAGTGCTAATGCTGGAAGCTAAAGGCTACAGCCTCTAGCGTCAGTCGCTAGTGTGCCTTTTGAGGTCAGGGGAGTGATGTTTACATACTACACAGATACCTACCAGCTGGCTCCCGTTACACTCGCCCCCTAAACCTCACTCCCATCCGGGTCACTGCACCACTGTAACCAGCCCTACTCAACCCACTCTGAGCAGTACTTCAACGGGCGTCTCTGGCATGGGAGGCGGGTGCGCTAACGAGGAGGCTAAAGACATGAATACCATTTCCGGTAAGGGAGCATCTTTGCTCAGGTTATTACGGTGCATTGTGGGATGTTTTAGGGAGTGAAGGTTACAGTGTACTGGAACGATTTAGCAATTTAGACAGCCCTAGAAATGGCTGACTCCCTGGTCAGCGCCCTGACTACTGAACTAGGGAGCTGAATGAGATGCACCCTGAGTTTCATTCTGTGCCATTTGAGTCATCATTGAGTCTGTGTCGTGTATTTGGCGCCATCTCCTGGTGGAATATATGTAACATTGTGGTTCATGTGGATTATCTAATGATCTATACATCTGATTATCTTGTGTGTGGACTCGATTGAAAGATAATCACAGACTCTAAATAATCATATGTGAGATTTTATGTTCCATTTATTTCATGAAGTTATACGTTAAAATGCACATTTTTAATAAATGATCAAAAAGGAACACTTCTGATTTATCTGCATATTTCAAAGCACTTGTTCAGTTTTGGTCATAATGTCTACATGCATTGGAAATAACAGCTTCTGAGCTTTCAAACAATTCCTATTTTATGTTAGTCAAGACTGTA